>NC_041389.1:414713659-414727249 GCF_002162155.2 Triticum dicoccoides | reverse complement strand
CCAACAATGCACATTGTTCATCAAGGGAAGGAGGCAGCAGGGTTCGATCGACTTCAGTTAGCAGTAGTAGCAAAGGAATCACTCGGGTTCAGTAACGTAGCTAGTGCAATCGCTCGGGTTCAGTTAGAGCCCAACACCTCGCACGCACGCGCATCGCTCGGCCCTCGACCACCCACCGTAACCGGGAACTCCCCGAAATTTCCCTCTCCCTCGCTTCTACCATGGTTTTTTCCGTCATGGACGGCCCAAAGAATGTCATGCAGCTGCGTCTCCGGCCCGCCCAGGATGAAAAGCCCATTTTCTATCATGATTTTTTGTCATAGAAGTAGGAGCCCACCACATCTATGATGATACCGGGTTTTGTCACAATTATCATCATAGAGGTGTCATAAGTATGACAGAAAAAAATTCATTCAGTCCAAAATGTCACAGATGTGTCTTTTTTTTGTAGTGATCGCACGCAATCAAAATATGTGACATGATATGGCCATCATCATCTTGTGCTTTTGATCTCCATCTTCAAAGCATCGTCATGATCTCTTTCGTCACCGGCTCGACACCTTGATCTCCATCGTTGCGTCAGGGTTGTCTCGCCAACTATTGCTTCTACAACTATTGCTAAGGCATATCGATAAAGTAAAGCATTTACATGGCGCTTGCATATCATACAATAATTAAGTAACAACCCTAAGGCTCCTTCCGGTTGTCGATATTACAAAACATGATCATCTCATACAACAACGTATATCACATCACGTCTTGACCATATCACATCACAACATGCTCTGCAAAAACAAGTTAGACGTCCTCTACTTTGTTGTTGCAAGTTTTACGTGGCTACTATGGGCTTCTAGCAAGAACCATTCTTACCTATGTAAAAACCACAATGGTGATTACCAAGTTTGTTGTTTTAACCTTCTTCAAGGACCATCCATAGTCAAATTCAATTAACCTAAAGTAGGAGAAACACACACCCGCCAACCACCTTTATGCAAAACTAGTTGCATGTCAGTCGGTGGAACCGGTCTCATGTGCGTGGACATGTGCAAGATCTATCCATGAAGATGCATAGCAATGAGGGGGAGAGTATGTCTATGTACCCTCGTAGACCGTAAGCGGAAGCGTTTATTAACGCGGTTGATGTAGTCAAACTTCTTCGCAATCCAGCCGATCGAGTACCAAACATACGGCACCGCCACGTTCAGCACACGTTCAGCTTGATGATGTCCTCGCCTTCTTGATCCAGCAAGATAGCGAAGTAGTGGATGAGTTCCGGGAGCACGACGACATGGTGACGGTGGTGGTGATGCTATCCCCGCAGGGCTTCGCCTAAGCACTCCGAAAATATGACCGAGGGACGAAATTGTAGAGAGGGGTGCCGCACACGGCGAAGAGATTGTTTTGGCTTTGTGTGGCACCCCCTCCAAAAAAGTGAAAAGTGCAATGTGGTCCTCTATTGTTTGCTCTTGAGGTTAGGTTTACATGTTGTTGCAGGAAGCAGTACAGATTATGCCCGATGAGGTCCCAGGCGCCCTCAACAAAGCAGTATAGATGGCGACCCCGTGCAGCTCATCAGCGATAGTCGTGGTTTTGTAGCTAGGAGTGTGCAGTTTAGTAGCCACTAGATACATGTTATTTTTATATTTCTTTTGCTGTGTTGCATGATCTTTGTGTTTTATGCCAAGTGCTAGGTTCGCTTCGTAAAAAGAATAGCAAAGAAATTCCCACAAGAGGCTCACATCTTTTTCTAATGCAAATTGTTTCGTTTGTGGGATGATTGAAATAAATGGTATTGAAGTTCACTAGCAAAAAATAATGCGGCTCACTTTGGAGAGTGATGTTGCTCACTTCGATATATGTCGTGGTTCACTTGTCTCCTCTCTGCGGTCCACTCTCGTTCATAAAAAAGTTAAAAAAAAGACAACAAAAACTCGTATGAGAAAAATAACGTTCGACAAAAGAAATTATGCAGGTCGCTTCCCCGTCCGATGCAGTGCAGTTTTCATTCTGAAGCAGTGTGGTCGGCCGTATGATGTTGTTCATCCCGTAAGTGCAAAAAAAATTGTTACGGAAGCAAAAAAAAAAGTAATGCGGTTCACTTCTTGATAGTGTTGTGGTTCATTTACACCCGATGTGAAATGCACTCTACTTTCTCGTCCTTGAAAAAATTACGTTTGAATAAAAGAAATCATGCAGTTCTCTTACCCATCCGATGCAGTGTCGTTTTTCGTCCGATGCAGTGCGGTTTTCAGTTGGATGAAGTACCCACGTCGATTTGGGTGTCGCGAAAAACAGAGTGTCCACATTTCGTTAATTTGAAATTCCTCTTAAACCGTAAAGAATTAGGGAGAGTGTTCTGCATGAAAAAGTTGCACCTCATCGATATCTTTCCAACGGCGTATCGTTCAGATCGTTCCGACCAGCGGTTCGTAAAAATTTCGTGAAAAACGGTCGCTGCCACTCGTCGTTCACGACACATTTTCAAAATTAACTTAAAATTGTAAGGAATTTCAAAAACATTTCAATATATGAAAGTTGCGCCTACTCCATAGCTTTTCAACGGCATATTACACGCCTCGTTTTGACAAACGATTAAAAAACTGGAGCGAAAACAGTACCAAAAATTTGAAAAAAATTGAAAAACAAAATTCCGCGATTTAGTAAATTTAAAACTGCTCTTGAACCGTAATGAATTAGACACAATAATAGATATGTAAAAGATGTGTCTCGACGATATCTTTCAAACTATGTATCATTTGCTTTATTCCGACGAGCGGTTTAGAAAAAACGCGAAAAAATGTCCGCTGCCACTATTCGTGGGTCACACCATTTTCAAAACTGCTCTTAAACCGTGAGGAATCTCAAAAAGTTTTTAACATCGCGAAGTAGCGCCTAATCCATAGCTTTTCAACGGTATATTACACGCCTCGTTCCGACATACGATTTAAAAACTGGAGCAAAAACAGTATCGAAAAATACCGCGTGCAGTTTTTTGCGACGGGAAGTTCACTCGCCTGAGTACTGCAGCACACTTGGTTCAAACAATGGCGTGCGCTTGCGTTGAGCGTGCAGTTCAAAAGTGTTATCAGAATAGTTATTCTACTAATATTAGCAGAATAGACCGTCTGTGTGTGTGTGTGTCTATACATATATACACACACACACACACATATATATATAATAGGACTCTTTTTTTATACTCCCAAGAGTACATACTCCCACCCTTAACCGGTCTAACAAACTAACAGACAAAAGAAAAAAGAGAACAAACCGATGCATAGACTTCCTTCTAGCCAGCGTGTAACATGGAACTACTTTCCTTTTCACCGTGCCTAGGTGCTTAATCCTGGAATTAAGGATTGGGATCACGTGCTTATCCATACGCTATATACCCCGCCAAAAGATACTCCAAGTATATACCTTTAAGGGTTGTAGTATATGCGCCCGAAGTATATACTAATTTTGTGCATTGTGGAGTGCAACTTTTGTACTAAAGTACACACCATATTCTGTGATGTCGTACAAACCGTATTTTTTCAATAAACTGTATATTCATTTTTTGCAATAAAGTATATGCCACATGCTTGGAGATGCGAGTATGTACTCCCTTCGGTCATTTTTACTCTGCATATTAGGTTTGTCTGAAGTCAATCACATCCAACTTTGACCAATTTTATGTAAAAAATTATTGACATTTACATAACAACACCAACATCATTAGATTCATCTCGAAATATATTTTCATATTATATTTATTAGATATTATAGATGCTAATAATTTCTAATATAAATTTGGTCAAACTTAGCTAAGTTTGACTTTCGGCAAATTCAATGTGCAGAGTAAAAAGGACTGGAGGGAGTACTACATTTTTGTGGTGTGGTATGTGCCACATTATTTTGTGACGGAGTATATGTATATAGATAGTATATACTTCACTGTGCATGTATGGTAGTATATACTACTTTAATTATGTGGCGTGTACATACTGGTTTTCTCATAGGTAGTATATATACTGCTCTTTTTAGCATATATACTACTTCTTCCATTCAAGTGGTATATAGTGTCAAGAATCCAAAATGAGACATCATCTACTTAAATTAAGTGTAAATACATGTTTTTGTATGGAGTGTATGCTTCTTGGTCTTTCTTTTTTTGCATCATACTTCTTGGTCTTTTGCATGTAGTATATATCGTGTGGGCCAAAGAATGCACGCAGCCCAGAAAGAAGTATATGCTCTCCATAAAGAAGTATATGTATGATAGTTGGATGGACCAAAGAATACACACAACCTAAAAAGAAGTATATGTTCTCCATAAAGAAGTATATACATATTGATAGTTGGATGGACCAAGGAATACACACAGCACAAAAAAAGTATAAAAGAATTCCTTATTTAACACTATTTTAAATTTCGTTTCCCTATTTAACACTGAAGAAATATTTCTTCCCTATCTAACACCAACTTTAAATTTTGTTCCTAATATAACACTTTCGTCCATTTTTTGACCTAACGGTGTTTAATGACACGTGAAATGACAAGTTTACCCCTGGTTCTAGCTGAAAAACTTCTCAAGACATGGTGGTGGGGACGTCGAAGGCGCAGCGGACAGGAGCGGACGAGTGTTTGCGTGAGCCCGTGGTGAAGTGTCAGTTTTAGAATGCCAAGTCGATTCACCCAAGCAGCGCACGTACGTGCAATGCTAGCTCAGAAATACATGCAGCTTGATTAATTTTTTTCCTAGATGCAGAACGTGCTTGTCTCTAGCCGCGTATGTACGTACGTACTTGAGCGTTGAGTCTTGCTTGCGTTAGCTTGGTGAATAGAACAAACAGGTCGAAGAGATTTGTTGGTCATGTCGCTCCTGCATTTTTTTACACTTCTCAATCTTTTTTTCTGTTGTATAAAGCAGTCTTGACGGTAAGCACAAAGCAGTCTTGACAGTAAGCACGTCTATGCACTATCAGAGACTTGATTAAAACTAGAAAACCTAAGTCTAATATAAAGAAAATGATTGAATAGATGTCTGAGGGCAGAATTGTCATTTCACGTGCCATTTAACACTATTTGCACAAAAAATGGATGAAAGTGTTATATTGGTAATAAAATTTAAAAGTTGTGTTAGATAGGGAAGAAATATTTTTTCAGTGTCAAATAAGGAACAAATTTTTTAGACAGCGTTAAATAAAGAATTCTCTCAAAAAGTATATGCTCTCCATAAAGAAGTAAATACATATTGATTGGATGCAGATTGATTTTCATTTGCATGTGACAACACGATTCCTTTCATCGTCCATGTTGGATTAGCAGAAGAGGAGATTGATGCGAGGAAAGCTGGACTGCACCAATGTCCAGATTGATTTTCATTTGCATGTGACAACACGTTCCTTTCATCGTACATGTTAGATTAGCAGAAGAGAAGATTGATGCAAGGAAAGCTGGACTGCACCAATGTCCACATGAGTCTCTGGGTATCGTGCATGGCTGTATGCATGAAGTCGCTTGACTACGCATGGCCGCACTGCCGTCCACGGTTCCATGTCGACTTCATGTCGTACCTCTGGCCACCGCCGGCTGCCTGCATCTCCTCTTCATCATGGAGCCGCCGGCTGGCTGCGTCACCCATTTGTCGACGGGACGCCCGGCCGCTCGACTTCATTGTTGTAACCTGCAGAAAACAAGAGAGAAATCCAGGAAGAAAGCTTCATCCATCAAGGTTGTACAAAATAATAAAATTACAACCTGAACCAAACGATCAGATCGTTGCTTATTGGCATCGATTCCTAAAACAGCTACCGTCACCGGATGAAATGCACGGCGCTGCTAGTCATTGGCATCGTCGGAGATCTTGGACTGGCTACCGTGGCCGGATGAGATGCACGCGGTGCCCGTGAGTCGTGGACAACATCGTGAGATCCTGTCGGGGAGCACCACTGGAAGCCGGTGGCCATCGATGCAACCGAAGCGCAAATGGATAAGAGGGTCGAATAAAACAAATAAGAAACCTAGAAAATATGGATCGCCAACAACCTTTGCTTTTAAGAAGGATCTTTTCTCTTATTACTTTAACTGAAATATAAACGGGATCCCACCCATGGTTGAGAAAACCAAATCAGAGAAAGAAACATGGATAGGAGTACATACTCCTAGGAGTACTAACCCAATTTCATATATATATATATATACTCCTAATGGACGACTTGGTGAATAGTCTGCGCGGTTTAATTTTGCTGGGTTTTTTCGTCATCCTCCCACCTCCGGTTTTTTTCGTCATCCTCCCATCTCCGTTAACTCGCAACCCTCCCGCGAAAAAAACCGTGGCAAAAAAATCTGCCTCCCGATCCCATCTCGATCTCCAAGCTCCAGCGCGCCGCCACCTCCTGCCGACCGCCGCCCTCCCCGGCACCGCACGCCGCCACGAACGCCGCGGCCGTTGGCGGCTCCCCCCACCCCCGCCGGCTGCCCCGGTCGTTCCGCGCCCTCTCGTCCTCGGCGACGCTCGCAGCCTCCCCGCCCAACGCGCCCACACCTGCGCCCGGGGTGGTCCAGATCAGCGAGGAGCACCTCGTGCGGTGCGCGGCGGCGGGGAGGGCGCCGCTGCGGGTGGCGGTGCTGCTGAGCGGCGGGGTCGACAGCAGCGTCGCGCTCCGCCTCCTCCATGCAGCCGGGCACAACTGCACCGCCTTCTACCTCAAGATCTGGTTCCAGGTCCGTACACACTCCCCTGTCGCTATGCTCTGCAATGCTACGCTACGGGATCACTTAATAAGCTCGGCGTGATTAATCTGTAGGAAGATTTCAGGAACTTTTGGTCCGAGTGCTCGTGGGATGACGATTTGAAGTATGCACAGGCTGTGTGTGACAAGGTATATTTCAGAAAATTCATCCAGTGCATGCTGTTTCATTGAATGGCCAGTGTGCACCATATGTAAACTAACTCTGGCTGCATGAACTGACTGATCTAATGGATGTCTTTTGTAGATTGACGTGCCATTGGAGGTGGTACATATATCTGATGAGTACTGGAACCATGTGGTAAGCTTCACTTCAAACTTTTTGCGCCTGATCCTCGCAGACATCCCATATGTTTTTCTGCATTCTGAGAAACTATAATGGATTTTATATCTAGGTGTCTCATATGATTAATGAGTACCGCAACGGACGCACACCGTACCCTGATGTTCTTTGCAACACAAGAATAAAGTTTGGTATGGATGTGCACACTTCTATTACTGAAATTTGATTGTGCATCGAGGTATAGTCTTTGAACTGTGTTCATGTGCTTATTCTTTTTCACTCATTTTCTGCAGGAGCTTTCTTAGAAGCAATTGAAAATTTGGGATTTGATTACATAGCTTCAGGGCATTATGCACATGTAGTCCATCCACACGTTGAGAATGCTAAAGAGCCATCGGTGCTCCAACTTTTGAAAGACGAGGTGCTTTAAAATAGCTTGCTTAGCTTCAGTGTTACTGAATTTGATGTCAATTGAGTTCTATTATTCATCCAAGAAGGAAAGTTGTGATACAGTGAAACAAATATATGGTTCTTCTGTTTAAATAAATATTGGTTAGTCGAAACCACCTTTCAGACTCTGATTGTTGTTTCAGATCAAGGATCAAACTTATTTCCTCTCACATCTCTCTCAGCCCCAGCTTAGAAGGCTTCTTTTTCCACTGGGGTGTATAACAAAGGTGATATATTTTCAGGATCTGGCGGTGTATTTATCTGTAAATGGAGCTCATCTTTTGCAAGATGAAGTTCGCAGTCTGGCTGTTCAGATGGACCTTCCTAACCAAGCTAGAAAGGATTCTCAGGGGATATGTTTTCTTGGAAAGGTTATTGCTTTAATATAGTTGTTAATATTTCACATGTTTTTTGCAAAATATCGTTCTGTTCTTTATCCTTGTGTTGTCTCATTTTAAGCTTAAAAAGTCACTCTTTCTAGGTCAAATTCAGTGAGTTTGTTCAAAGACATGTAGGAGAAATGGAGGGTATACTTCTTGAGGCTGAAACTGGAGATTACCTAGGGATGCACTGTGGGTTTTGGTTCTATACGATTGGTCAGCGACAAGGTTTGCGACTTTTTGGAGGACCTTGGTATGCACTGTACATGATACTAGCCTCTTTTATGGTACAATAAGATCAGCTAAATTAAATGTATATTAGCCTGAAGTATTCTACAATTCAAGGAAGATCTGTCCTCATGTAGCACATATCTATTTATCCATAAATTCATCAAATGAGTGGTCATTTTCTCTTACACAAGTATGTTGTGGAGAAAGATGTGCAAAATAATGTGGTTTTTGTATCAAGGAATTACTATTCGCTGGATAAGAGGAGGCGAACATTTCGTGTTGGATCGCTGAACTGGTTTAGCGATTCTGGCCAGCGATTACCGCGCGCCGCCACGAACGCCGCGACAAGGAAATCTTTTAGTTACATTACATCGTTGGCCTTCTTCCTGTGACAGAGAAAGTTATGGACACGGTAGAGGCTGCCGAGAGGAGTTCCCTTGCTGCAACCTCCAATGGTATTTCCGGTGCAGTGTCCAAGAGGTTAGTGGACATTGTCCCTTTCTTTCGTATTCAGTGATGGATGAAAAGTCAGAAATGACAATTCTGCTGTATTATTCAATTCAAACTAATGTTTAGTACTTTATATTGCCGATAGAAATAATTTTATCCGCTTGATTTAGGAAGTGCACATAGGTAGGTCAACATATTTTGTAGCTCTTTCACATGTAAAAGCATATGTTGCATAAGAAATTATTATCTTCGAAGCATACTCACATTTCACTAACAAATAGGGGGAGGTTCAGACTTCAGAGCAATGATAACAAGGTTTGTTCCTCACTCTTTTGTTGGAATTTTAGTTCCAAGTTAACATGATTTCGTATCCGCTTCATAAGTCATGCATTTGCTTAATTAGGTGATAAGTAGAGCAAAAAAATTGATCATGTTATTGTGGGGTTTGTTTAAACTCCAGCATAAGGAATTCTGGTTTAAGAAAAAAGACTTTTGGCTTCTTTAATTACAAATTGATTGCAACATCGTGTTAGTATGTGATTTCTCACATGTGGTTATAATATTTGTGAAGACGTGCATTGCACGTGCACTTGGAAGCGGGCCCGTGGCCCGCACCGGACGGGCCACAAATCATTGGTAGTACATGTCGTGTTTATCCTCACTATTGAATATTTTGTATATAACTATTTATGCAATACTTGGACCATAGGAGCAATTCATTCTGTATATTTTGCTGGGGATTGTGCCTTCCAGTCAATTTATAGATGGGTAAGATGTATCACAATATCTTTGACTTGCATTCTCTATGATGTCAAGTAAGAAAATAGAATATATACTCCTTGAATTATCTTTTCTTTTTTTCGATGTCTCTATCTTACTTATATAATCCAATTGGCATTCGCTAGAGTTTCTGTTGATGAAACATTTGTTTTGTGATGTCGGGAGGTTCTGTTTGTGACTTTGCAATCAATATTCGTTGATACGGTTCGTAGATCATGATATCTGCACAATCTCAATCTACTTCCTGTGACTATATATTGTATTAATGGGTTGTGTCAGGGTTATTTTATCAACTACTCGGTTGTTGATCTACATTACAGTTTATTTCTTACACGAATTAATGTTGACTCGATTCCCTGTAGTAGGTTGAGAGGCTTCTCCTCTCATGATTTGCTCTGATTAGTTTGCTTGGCTCCATGCTACTCATGATTTCTTTGAATTATTCTGTAGGAGCTCGATCAAAAATCACCTATGAAAAATATGTCGTTCTTCTCTACAGGGGTTGAATGTGGAATTTGAGGATAATCTGTGCACCAGCATCCGACTCCTTGATGTTGCTCTGATCATATTGTGTAAATATATTTCTAATAAAGCAATCACCCGATGGTGTACATGTTAGAAATAACAAGATGTAATCATCAAGTGTGAGAGATAGCAACATCATGATGGGATGGTATGTACTGTTGTGCTCATCAATAGGTTCGTCTTTCATTCTCTTGCAGCCAGCATGTTTTTTGTTATGCAAACAATTATGAAATATCTAATTTCTATGTACGTCCAAATATATATAAGTAGTTGTTGTTAGCACTGAATTTGGATTTGTTAACGGTCGCTGCATTTGGTCTAATCTCGAGCCTCTGGCTGTGGATCATGTTCTTTTGATATCCGCTTGCCATGATATGTTATCTCTGGTATGTGTTACCTCTATTTTTTTGTCTGGACTAATTAGGGCCTGCTTCTGTTTGCTCTAATTGATATAATTGTTGTGGCATGCAGCAGCCAAGCCAACAACAGAGCCAGGCTTAGGCCTGATGACAACTTGACAAATATGATCAAGATGCTGAAGATGAGGAATCTGACGAAACTAAAGAAATAGGGGGTACTCTTAGCTTTAGTTCCTTATATCATTTTTTGATATTCATTGCTATGTATCTGTATAAACTTGCTTCGGCCATTATTGACAATTGGTCAGCAAAAGAATTGCATATCTCTAGCCATCCAGAATAAGCGGATGAGATGATGTGCATTCATTTGGTGGCACAAAATCAATTTCCTTTTGCCAACTAATAGTACATACATTAAGAAAATTACTACAGTTGGCAGCTCTTCACTGCATGTTTTGAAATGTTTCGTGTGCTTGTCCTACCAAGTCACTTACAGAAGCAGGTACAACATGCTAAGTAAGCATCCAATTATTTACCCTATATTTTGTATCAATCCGAGAAAGACGAGAACGATGGCTGGAAGGCAGGGCGTTGTTGGATGGAAGGAAGAGTGAGAGAGATAGGAGGGGCATGAGGTGACAAGTTCAATGGGGTTGCCAAGGAGGTTTGAGAGAAACAGGCCGCCATTGAGATTTTTATATCCGCTGGCATGCGCGCTTGCTTGCTGATGTGCGCGTTTGGCTGTTGTTGCTGCGCATGTGTGCGTGGTATGCCCCTGCCACTGTGTATCGCTGCGATGTTGTGTGCTTGTTGCTGCTGATCAGCGTGTGTGTGCGGTTGTGCGGTTGCTGCCGCGTTTTCTTGTAAAACTGCCATGCACTTCTTTTTCTTGTGCTGAACAATTCATGATCACTATACCACTGAACTCTTTCTTGAACAGAAGCCACGTGAACTTAGTTTGAGCTCTTATGTTGTTAAATGAAGCATGATTTTTAGTAAGCTGAACAATAGTTCTGATTTCCTCACTTAACAGGAAATTTTCAGTTCTATTTGTATTGTTCTAATCAGTTGTTTTTACACTACTATGTAACCAGCACTCTTATATATCAAGTGATTATAGCATCTTGATTATTTCTGTATTGACTTTCCTTTCTCAGATTACTGATCCATGGTCTTCCTGTAGATTTCAATGCTGACTTGAATCCTGTTAGGAGTTGATCAAGATAATCCGTTGTGTTGTGATGCAATCACTAATTAATTTGAGAGAGAACAGTGTGGAATCAGAAGTAACGAGATGTGACCATTAAGTTTGACATATGGCAAGAGAATGTGATATGTAGTCCTCTATATGCACCAATAGTGCATTCACTTTTCACGCTTCTATGGTTGGTTCATATGTGGTTATCGAAGCAGGATAAGTTCTTGAGAAGGACTCTAATTGCTATGGACCACAAGATTTCAGATGTCTCTTCCTATTGCGTATTGCCGTTGACATTGGACTTTCTATCCAGTAAGAGGGACATTGGGATCATTGTTCATCTAGAGAAGTCAGTGCCAAATCTACGTCAGGACATTGGGATGTTAATGATTGGAGGTGATGTTTTTCTCTTCCATACCTAAATTGTCTTTGGTATAAGTCCATATAAAGAGAACTGCAGTGTTCTAGCTATTGAAGCACAATTGTTAAATTAATTAATTTTAGCTATGTTATAGTTTGAGTTGAGGGCTTCTTACCATTTTTACTTCTACTAGATTCATTTGTCACACAGTTTTTAGAGCAGGGTACTTGACAAATGAGTTAGATCACTTTTCTGTCTGAGAGTCGATTTTTTTTTTGTGTTAGATGGATTGACAAGTACCAAAGATTGATGCCAAGCAGAACTAAAACCTGTGCATGGATTACCTTCAGTCCCGCATTCCAATCAACAACATTGGGCCGAGCGAGCGCGCGGGTGGCGCAAGAGGCAATGGGCAGCCGGTGGCGATTGAGTGGTGAGCGGCGGTGGCGAGGTCGAGCGATTGGCACAAATGGCGAGTAGGCAATTACCGTGATGGGCGAGCGGACGGGGCGAGTATGTGTCATGATTGCATCACAATTAGAATAAAGTAGACAATGCATACGTGTGGCCATTGACTGATTTTGTGTGTTGTGTACTTGTGTTAACAGCCAGCCAAATCAATCAGACAAGGACCATTATGTACGTGAGTGTGTTAGCAGTGGGTATATCTGAAGATTATTTCTCAACTCGGCATGTGGGTAGAGACTAAAAAGACGATGCCATGGTAGCATGGCAGACCTGGCAAGTGCCATGAACATGATGATATTCTTCCTTTTCTTAATTCCTTGATTTAAAAAATAATTTGCTCTGCGTGTGTAGGAACATAGCAGTCGGGCAAACGGCACTTTGTCATCTTGATCTATCAAGGGAAATAATTTCTTTACTTTAGAAAATGTGGGTTCGGATTGGTCTGTTGAGTTATGGCTGGCTGATCGGAATAATTTTTTCGATTTAAAAATGTAGCAAATAACATTTCATTAGAGATTGGTCTGTTGAGTTATGACTGGCTGATTGAAATAATTTTCCTATTTAAAAATGTAGCAAATAACATTTCATTAGAGATGGCTTTGTAGCAAATTGCAAATGACGCAAACCAAGCCATCGCTGCCTCGCCGCTCTCGTTGGGAGCGACAACGACCGCCGGTCTCTTCTTTGCCTTCATAGTCGGCATCTCCTCCATCCGGATGCCCTGCGGCATGAGCCACTCTGCCACTGCCTGGGACTCGACCTCCGGGAAGTTTAGGTCCGTCTTCGTCCGTCCGGCACGCCACACCGCCACGTCGTAGGCACGCCGGCCTCATCGGCGGTGGGATACGTGTTGAGCCACCAACGCTGCCCGGCGTCAGAGAACTCCAGTCCGAAGTTCCCTGAGGGCTTCGCCCTCATGCCGAAGAAACCAGACTTGCCCTTCGGCGTCTTCTTCGGCGCCATCGGGGAGCGGGCGGCGGCCGAGCGGGGAGCGAGGCAGCGACGTGCGGCGCGGGGTGGAGGCAGACAGAGCGGGATGGTGGCATGCGACGCGGGGCGGAGGCGGACGAACCAGAGAGAAGGCGGACGGAGCATGGCCGGAAAGGAGGTGGATGGAGCGGCACCGGGCGGAGGATGGACCGGAGGCGGAGGCGGCCGGGGAGGAGGCGGGCGGGGTCCGGGCGGGCGGAGGTGGCCGAAGCGGAGGCGAACGCGATGGGACAGCGTGGCGGCAGGCGGCGGCCTAGGCGGGGTGGAATCAGTGGTAGGGGTCTGGATCTACGGTAGGGCGAGGCCTTAGAAAGTTAACATGTAACTCTTGCAAACTATTTCAAGAGCCCGTGGCAACGCACGGGCACTCTACTAGTATAT
>NC_041389.1:414641680-414713166 GCF_002162155.2 Triticum dicoccoides | reverse complement strand
GGGATGAGGCAGCCAGGAGGCACCCCAAGTGGGTCCGAATCCCACTTGGGCTCCTGGCCCTAGCCACACCCCTTGCCTTTTTTAGGCGAGTGGGGAAAGGCATGGGAGGGTGCCCCCCCACCCCCTTTCCTTTCTCCCATGAGGAGGGGAAGGCAGGAGGGGATAACCCTCCCCCTTTCCTTCCCTAGGGCCGGTGGCCAGTGAGAGGGGTGCACCAACCCCCTTGTGGGCTAGCGTGTCCCTCCTCTTGGCCCATTAGGCCCACAGACCTCCCGGGGGTGTCCGGAATCCCTTCCGGTGATTCGATGACTACCCGGTACCTTCCGAAACTCTTCGGTGTCCGAATATCATCGTCCTATATATCAATATTTACCTTTGGACCATTCCAAAACTCCTCGTCATGTTCGTGATCTCATCCGGAACTCCGAACAACATTTGGTGACCAAATCATATAACTCATATAACACTATATCGTTAACGACGTTAAGCGTGCGGACCCTACGGGTTTGAGAACTATGTAGACATGACCAAGACACCTCTCCGCTCAATAACCAATAGCGAAACCTGGATGCCCATATTGGTTCCTACATATTCTACGAAGATCTTTTTCGGTCGAACCGTTATGACAACATACGTATTTCCCTTTGTCTGTCGATATGTTATTTGCCTGAGATTCGATCGTCGGTATCTCCATACCTAGTTCAATCTCGTTACCGGCAAGTCTCTTTACTCGTTCCGTAATACATCATCTCGTAACTAACTCCTTAGTCATTTTGCTTGCAACCTTATTATGATGTGTATTACCGAGAGGGCCCAGAGATACCTCTCTGATACACAGAGTGACAATTTCTAATCTCGGTCTATGCCAACTCAATAGACACCTTCAAGGATACTTGTAGAACATCTTTATGATCACCAGTTATGTCGTGACGTTTGATAGCACACAAGGTATTCCTCTGGTATCTGGGAGTTGCATGATCTCATAGTCGAAGGAATATGTATTTGACATGAAGAAAGCAATAGCAATAAACTGAACGATCGTCTGCTAAGCTAACGGATGAGTCTTGTCCATCACATCATTCTCCTAATGATGTGATCCTGTTATCAAATGATAACTCATGTCTATGGTTAGGAAACGTTAACCATCTTTTGATCAACGAGCTAGTGAAGTAGAGGCTCACCAGGGACACGGTATTTGTTTATATATCCACACATGTATTTAAGTTTTCGATCAATACAATTCTAGCATGAGTAATAAACCTTTATCATGAATAAGGAAATATAAAATAACAACTTTATTATTGCCTCTAGGGCATATTTCCTTCACGACCACCGTCGCCACGCTTTCTGTCGTGTTACTTGCTTGTGGGTCCTAGCACCATTTAATGGGGAGTAGAAAAAAATATACAATTTGGAATAACTTTTACGGGAACCGAGGAAAGTAGGTGTTAGAAAACTTTCCTCAAATTATACGACCATCTCCAGCCCATCAGAGTTCAAGTTCTAGACTTGACATTGGTGCTTGCATTTTCTTGAATTTATTTTAGGCCATCTGGCGATATGCGTTAAGTGGGAGGAGACGTTCTTGTCAACCACGAAGGCATCTAGACTTCGTCAATCTCAAGATGATGTACCAGCTCAGTCTCGCGAAGGTGCTCATAGGAATAGGGTGTGAGTGCATGCGTTTATAGGGATGGGTGTATGTGCATATGTATGAGTGTTTGCGTCTGTACTATGTTAAAGAACGTTCCTTAAGTTATATAGGCATCCCATAAAACCAATTTTACGGGGTGATTTTTACGGGAGCTACTGAGTTGCTCTTAGAGATCAGTACATCCTAAGACGCAGCTAACTCATAAATTCAAATTTCTAACTACTTTGTGAGACTTGGCTGATGTTACTTTTTTTAGTAACTAATAAAGCATGAGGAAAGGATAGCTGGGTATGAAAATTATGGTAGAAACTACTATTTGTTGCACTTCACTCCATTATGGCCACCTCAGTTTTACACGTAATGTTAATAAAAAGTCATCGAAGGTTGAATTCGACGTATAGACAAACCTAACGTAAAACAAAACATGAGCTATTACTTCTAGTGGTTAAATATGAAAATACTCCCTAGTTTTCCTCAACTACAAGTATTTCGGTACTGAGAGAGTAACACATTTTATGTTCTATACAGGCCTCTTATTTCAATCACAAATAAGGTTGCTAGAATATGAACCTAATTAATATTAAGCTTCAATTTAAATCATCAAATTACCGGCACAAAGAAGCAATTGTTGAAAAAAAAAAGTTACTTCACAACCAAGGACTATGACATGATTGTGAAAAAATAAAACATTATTCTCAATTTCTTTATATGAAATTAACTGAAATGTTGTACAACATAGCGCCAAAAATTGGCGATGAGAGTGGTCATTGTGAACACAATAGATAATAGAGTGGATATGCATATACAAAGCCAACTCAAATAATAATCACTATTGGTCATTGGTTAGATTCAGCTGTAAACTAAGTCACAAAAGATGACTAGTAGAAGATATTTTAGAAAATCTTGTTCTCAATTCTTTTGATAAAATTACACGAATACTACTGGCATAGAGCCAAAATTTAGCCATTAGAGCACAGCCATATGTGAACAAAATCATTAGAAGAGTGGCTATGTATGAATAAAATCGATTCAAATCATCATTGATGGGATCAGGTTGTATGTTAAATTACAACCGAGGAGCAATGACAAAATTTTAAAGGCGGCTTATTTTGAGTTTATGAAGTTTACTACCATACCACCGAAAGTTAGCGACTAGAACAACCGTGTGTGAACGGGATCGATAGCAGGACGGCTATGTATGGACAAAACCGGCTCGAATAATAATCTGTGTCGACCACCGATTGGATCGGGCCATATAAATAACGTTAAAAACATGTTAGTGGATAGACACAAAAGCCACATGTGTCGACCAAGCCAGAAGAAACATTTAACTAATGTTTTAAAAATAATGGCATGGTAAAAATATATAGACTAAAAGCCTGCAAAAAGAATCAAACAAACCCAAAGCAAACCCACCGAAAACCAAATATGCACGTAGATATCTCGGTCAAGAGGACCTCACACCCGCAAAAAAAAAGACCTCACACCGCAAAGCGTGAACGGGGACCTCCTGTCATGCAACACTGTTCCTGGTAGCCTGGTAGGCATATTAGCACCTCAAAAATATATTCGAGCTGGAGAGAAACTCCAAAGGCAAAAGAAGGAAAAACAGAATCTCATCCTCATGCGCCGTATACCCAACCCTAAAAACCTAGCGGCAACATGGAAGGACCGGAGAGGCAACTGGCCTATATAAGGCCGGCGGTGCAGGCCTCCCTGGTGTGGCATACAACCAGATCGAGCGGTTGAAGAAGAAGACAACAGGATAGCCCTCCCAGTCTCAGATCTGGCCGGCCGGACCGACTGGCGCCGTGCCGACGAGGCGACGACGAAGGCGTATGTGTACATGGGTTTGATCTTTCTCGCTCTCTCTCCGCTTCCGCTCCTCTCTCTCTCCGCGTGTCGAACGTCCGCTGTGTCCGATGGGATCGGTCGGGGGCTGCGGTGGAGGGTTGATGATGGTGTGAATGGCTGACAGAAGAGAGTGAGCACACAGCGGCAGACTACGTCTGGTAAAGAGGACGGATGGATGCGAAGAGATATAGACGCAGCTGCTGTTGCGTGCTCACCCTCTCTCTGTCAGCTCTCTCTCCCCCTTGGGACTTGTTCCGCCATCAATCAGTCTATCCATCTCCCCTTGCCGTTCCCATCGCTTCGCAGCCATCTTTGCCTGCATCGACTGCCGGGAAGAGGCAGGATGAGGCTTTGTCTTGCTTGCTGTGTCCCCACCTGAGCCCTATCTTGTCCGGACTCCGACGGCCTAGCCTAGCCCCCTGCTCTTTGGAATAAGGTACGCTGTGCGCATGCACGCCATGAATTCTTGCGCCGGCAGCCACCAATTCCTATTCCTTTTCTCCTCTTTGGGGTCTCTCTCTCTCTCTCTCTCTCTCTCCTAGCCGTCTTTGCTTCTTCCAGGATTAGCTATCGCCTTGGGGGAAGGGAGACGCGTGTTGATTCGATTAACGCAGGTGGTGTTATTTTGCTCGACTCCCCAGGAGTGCTTAACGGAAAGCACTGTTTGACCGGTCCTTGCCATGCCCTTCTCCCTCCTCCTCATCTTCTTCTTCCTCCTGTACTCCACCCCCTCTCTTTGTTGCTGCTTTAACTTTTTTGGATCACGAAATCTCCATCGTTTTTCTCCCCCTTTTGCGTCCTCATCTCATGTGCTGCTGTGAGAGGCGGGCAGGAAGGACGAAGGAGGCGGCTATGGTGGCGGCGGCGCAGATCTACAATACTTGACTGCAAGTGGAAAGCTGGCACGTAGCCGATGGCGACGCCGCCTCCCAGATCTGTGGGAACGTTCGGTGAGTCCATGTTTCTCCTTAATTTGTGTCCCGCTAAAGTGGCCATGCCTCCTCGTACATGGTCTATTAGTGGTACTGGTATAACCATGTGAGTTGTTTGCTTTTCTGTATTATTCCAGATGGTTTTGCCTCTAATGGCGATTCTACATCTCATGGACTTGCCTGTGATATGAACTAGAAACGTATATCCTGCAGTTTAGCCTCTGCAGCTTTTTATTCAGCCGTGTTTTGATCTTCTAATTCCTGGCTATATAGTCTCCATGTAAGAAGCTGCAAACGAACAGCTAGCACAGTCAACCCCATGGTCGTTTCTTTCATTGTATGCATCGTATGTAGAGCTTGGTTCACTTTTGAGGAGACCTTCTTCGAGATCCGTAGGAATATGGTTTCTGATAAATCTCCGCAGTTTCTTCTAGCTCTTCACATAAAATTGCTATTTTCCTGGACATCGATTTTTTCTTAGGTGAATCAACAAAACTAACTCCTGCGAACACTTTTAAATTTGGCATATGTGCTCTTCCTCACACGAGCTATGCAACATTGTCAACTTATAGGCATATGTATATTTTTACTGGTGATTTCTCAGCAATTTATTTCTCTTTATATTTGGCACTATCATGACCCCTTCGGCTCCAACACCAACTGACAACTGTATAGTGGTGGTCTCATTGCTTAGTGACGCATGGAGTTGCTTAATTTCTAGCAAGCAGCAAAAAATATCATTTGTTTGGTTACCTGATCATGTAATGGATTTCCTGGTATAACCTATCTGCTTACCTGATCATGTAGTGGATGATGGATCTTTTTAATAGTATGACTTATTTGGATATAATACATGTATAGCTGAGAGCACAAGACATTTCACTCTGGAAGTACTTATCCTGTATAACATCCAATTGAGCTGATGAATGGCCTAAAGTAAAATTTTATGTTACATGTTTAGAGCGGAACAATGTTTCTGGGTTTATCTGGAATGACAACCTGTGTACCCTATAGTACATAGTACTAAGAACTAGTGCTGTTCACCGTGATTAACTCATAATGACCATCTCTCAATTCTGACTGTTCTCTTTTTGACATCCATTGTTAGAACAACAGATGCTTGCTGCCTTCCAGGAGATGAAGTGGCTGCATGGGGGCACGCTTGTCGTTTGCTACTTTCAGGTGTGCCTTTTGTACAAATAATTTTATTAATGACGCAATGAAGTTACATTGTGTTCAGATTGAATTTGGTGGATCATGCTAACCCTTCTGTTTTTCTTAAAATCTGCATACTAAATATACAGTTAGATATATTCATATAGTTAATCATGTCATGGACTTGGCAACACCTTAATTAGGTATTAAAGGCATCATTGCATTTGATTTTCTTAATATGCTCATGCCAATTTATCGAGTTTCCAAAGTGTACTTTCCTAAAAATATTTAGTACGCAGCTAATAGATCCCTTATATTTGGTTAGTGATGTAGGTAACCCCAAATTGCAGGGTTAATTTTACTAGGAATTGTGACCAGAATAGATTTGCCTTGGTATTTGGCCACAATGTTATGCATGTTTTGAACCAAGGTACACCTTTACAATCAACCAGTGTCATTACAAACAGTAACAGTCAACAGCACACTTTCAGACTTCCTCATCATATTTGTGTTACAATACTTCTAAAATGCCCTAGGTGGAACTGTAAGTTGATTCATCTTCATTACTAGTAGTTAATTATCCAATGTCGGTTCAATATTTATTCTTCTTTGTCAAGCAAAGGAAAATCTTTCCAAAGCAAAAAAATCGAGAGCATTGGCAATCTCCCATGGAAATCAAAACCAGAAGTTCCCACCTATAGCTCTTTTGTCTAGCCGAGTGTGCAATTTTGGACCTAGTTACCATAACATTTTTTGTGTTGCATTCTTCTCGGTGTTGCAACCATGTATGTTGTAGTTTGCATAAGTAAGGTTGTTGATGTGCTTTCATGTGTCTATTGCACTCACAGTGTGAGTTGCGGAAGTTGCTATGCATGTGCCCTTTAATAATCACTTAATTATAAAATACAAAAGTATCGGTGCACATTATGGTGGACTAACAGTTGATGCGCACTTGCACTTGTATTCAACAAGTATCTTAATTTAATACTCCGTTTATGCTGGACAAGTGTATTCAAGAAAAACATTTCACTTGATTTAAATACTACTTCCCAATTGGTGGATTGCTTCATGTCCTAAAACAGGTGATCCCTACTAAGGTACTTCTCTCACCATGCAAACATGCCACCTGAACTTGCAGCCATGCATGAGAAAACACCCACCTCAACATGCAACCATGTATGTTCACACGGTTATGCTATCTATATTCAATAAACTTGGCAACTATACAAGAGACTAGTACAATAGATCATATGTATTTTCAGTCTCATTTATCATATTATTAGTTAAATTATCCATGTTACATACAACCAACACTCATTAATTTGTGTTGCAACAAATTTCCCTGGCAATGCGCAAGGCAATATCTAGTTTTACCAATTTGGCTAATCGCATTAGAAAAATCCTCAAAATTTATGAGTCTTGGCTTTATCTACAATGAGTTTTCTCTAAAAAATACTGAACCCCTTATTTATGGCCAACTTTCTCTGTGATGATTTGGGTTATATTTTCATCCTTGCATGCACGTCCTACAGTTGTTCCACGACATGCAAGAGCATGCTGCAAATTGTATGCATAGTTAACTCATTTATTTCTCACACGATATCATTTATTTGTATTATACTCCCTCCATTTCAGTTTACAAGTCCTACGCGTATACCTAGGTTGTCAATTTTATTGCCCTAATATAAATTATATAACACAAAAATTATACATTTTGAAAGTAGAACATCTGAAGTTTATATTGGTATATTTTTTGTAATATATGACTTGTATTAGGTTGGCCAAATTGATGACCTAGGGGTACGCGCACGCCCTATAAACTGAGAGAGAGGGAGTATTTAGCTTCCATGGAAGTTTGAAAGACATCTTAATGCTAATATTAACTTTATTATTTTGGCTTTATCTAGTTAATATTAACTTTATTATTTTGGCTTTATCTAGTAGCATGGTACACCATGAAACACTCACACACATGTACCACGGGTTATGTGCTTGATACATATATGTAAAGTAATCAAAACACACGACAACAAAATTAAGACAGATGATCCCAATAAGGTTTTCATGATTTTGTGGCATCCTTTTTTTCTTAGGGCATCTCCAACGCTGATCCGCAAACTGCTCGTATCCGTCGGGATCATGCGGTCCAGACCGGCTTGTATCCATTCGTCGGCCGGTCTGGATGTCCTTTTTCGTGCAAACTAGAAGCAAACTTTGGGGACTTTGGGTGAGTCCGGACAACTGTCGTGCATGCTTTCAACGACCTTGGCCCACCCAAAACCCTCTCACTGGCATGCGCCCTTTCCCGCTAGAGCGCGAGTGTCGCATTCATGACGGCCCAGAGTGGACGTGACCTCTCACTATAGTCGGCATTGAAGCGGCGCGTCGGGTGAGGCCCGCTGCGCACGCCTTCTCTCTGCGTTGAAACGACATCCCCCGCCTACCTCCATTAAACAAGTGCATGTGCGCAGGAACCTACTCCGACGCCCTGAGCGCCACACGTTTGTCCCTGTGGCGGCTAGCATTATAAACACCTCGCCGGTTGGCGCCTTGCATGCACCCACTATTTAGACGTGGCCAATGGTCGAGCAAGAACCATACCACACATCTGCTCTCCATCTCCTCCATGTAGCACACCCACCATGGCCTCCGGCTCCAAAGCCATGCGGGGCGGCCTCTTCGGTGAGCAGAAGGAGTTCTCCGGCATTGCAGCTGGCTGGGTGGCCTGGTGAGCTAGCTGGATACAGGCTGGCTTGTCGGCAAGCTCTTCGGAGCCGACGCTACCACCATTGCCAGTCCGTCCAGGCTGGCCAACGCCTTCTCCTGCCAAATCCGTCACGAGCGATGATGGTGGCGCCTTCTCCTGCCAAATCCGTCACGAGCGATGATGGTGGCAACGCGTCTGATAGGCAGAGAAAGAAGCCATGTTCACAGTGGTTGACGCGGCCATGGAGGAATTTGACTGGGCCACCGATGACGATGTCGCCAATTTTGCATCGGCACCACCATGCCGATGAAGCCGGCACACCCGCCGCCACTGTCGATGGCAGGGAATAATAGACCATGAGAGGCTGCCGCCACTTGAGTCACCATCTTGCCGGCCTACACAACCGGTGACTTGCCTTCTTTGCGGAGTCTAGTCCACGTGACTGTCTTCGCCTCACCCCCAACACCAACCTTATTTGTGCTTCACGGAGGCGAAGGCTATTCTTCCCCTCTCGTTGAAGCATTTATACCTTCGGGGCTTACGACGGTCCAGTGCTCTTGCTGCCGGACATGGGGAAGACATGTCATTAGAATGTGGCTTCATCGGAGCGGGCAATAGACTAGCTAGGATAGAATAGCCTAGCCTAGCCCGCCATAGTTTAGTTGAAATATGTCGCAGATGTAAATGTTTTCGTCCAGTTTATATGAAAATCATTCAATTTACATGTGATTCGCCCTGTTTGTTGAAATCCGCTTTGAAATGTATGCGGCTAGCTCTGGATGGCTGATTCCTATCTGGTCCCAACCGGTCCTGGGGTGTCCGGTTTGGGGTCAGCGTTGGAGATGCCATGATGCCCCTATCCTCCCTTTGATTCATTGGTAGTGCCATCAATAGTTAGCGGCGAGCTCATAGCCATAAGACTGGGTCAACTCTCATCTTTTGGCACTTATTTTGCGCCGGTGGTTAACTCATATGACCATAAGAGTCTACTCTATCCTTAAGAGAGAATGTCCACGGGAGGTTCTTAGAGAAAAAAAGTTTTTTACCAAATCAAACTCACAAGGTGCTTACAAAACAAGTGATTCAGCTCAACGCATCCCCGGTGCTTGATGTTGGATATTCTCGAGGCAGCCAGCCTTTGCTCTCTGCTTGGTAGACTAGTCCATCCATGTGAGAAGAGCCAGTAGAAACCCTCCGTCCTAAAATAAGTGTCTCAACTTTAGTTCAACTTTGTACTGAAGTTAGAACAAAGTTGAGACACTTATTTTGGGACAAAGTGAGTAGAAAGGAGGTGTGTGCCAACCTATGGCCCTATGCAACAACTGGCTGACTGCATGCGTGTGCGCTTCGGGCATGGCGGCGGTACAGTTGATGTTTGCGACAATGTATGGGATAACAAGGGATACTGATAAGATACCGCAAAATGTCATGTGGTGGGCCTTGGAGAAACACAAGTCCAAGCAGAATACATTACCCTCATCAAGGACATGTACGATAATGTTGTGGCAAGTGTTTGAACAAGTGATGTTGACACTGATGACTTTCCCATGAAGATAGGACTGCATCAGGGGTTAGTTTTGAGCCCTTATCTTTTTGCCTTGGTGATGGATGAGGTCACAGGGGATATACAAGGAGATATCCCATGGTGTATGCTCTTTGCAGATGATGTGGTGCTAGTTGACGATAATCGGACAGGGGTAAATAAGAAGTTAGAGTTATGGAGACTAACCTTGGAATCAAAAGGGTTTAGGCTTAGTAGAACTAAAACCGAGTACATGATGTGCGGTTTCAGTACTACTAGGTGTGAGGAGGAGGAGGAGGTTAGCCTTGAAGTGGGCAGGTGGTACATCAGAAGAACACGTCAATGCTGCAGGAGGATGGGGGTATTGATGAAGATGTGAACCATCGGATCAAAGCCGGATGGATGAAGTGGAGCCAAGCTTCTGGCATTCTTTGTGACAAGAGAGTGCCACAAAAGGTAAAAGGCAAGTTCTATAGGACGGCTGTTCGACCCGCAATGTTGTATGGCGCCGAGTGTTGGCCAACTAAAAGGCGACATGTTCAACAATTAGGTGTCACGGAGATGCGTATGTTGAGATGGATGTGTGGCCACACGAGGAGGGATAGAGTTCGGAATGATGATATACGAGATAGAGTTGGGATAGCACCAATTGAAGAGAAGCTTGTCCAACATCGTCTGAGATGGTTTGGGCATATTCAGCGTAGACCTCCAGAAGCTCCAGTGCATAGCGGACAGCTACAACGTGCGGAGAATGTCAAGAGAGGCCGGGGTAGACCGAATTTGACATGGGAGGAGTCCATAGAGACTTGAAGGATTGGAGTGTCACCAAAGAACTAGCTATGGACAGGGGTGCGTGGAAGGATTTGTTGACACTCCCGTTTCCCAAATTTGTGAGACCAATCTAACAGGAACCTAAATTTCCCGAGGTACCACATTGTCTAGGTACAAGGAAGACCTAGGTTTACAGATACTGGATACAAAAAATTATTTGGTTGTCTTTTTCAAAGATAAATCAGTGATTGCAGAATGCTTAGTGCTTGAAATTGTTTCTATCAAGTATTTGGGTTTGTTCGCATAATAACATTGAATTTTCATTATTAGTCAGTTTTAAAACATAGGACGAGCACAAAACAGTCCATCTGGCATTAGATTCTTTTTAATATAATTGAATGATGCATGTTCATTCGATTGTTGCCACGTCTCACAATCGAAGTCCTATGCCAACCAAAATATCCATATTCTCGCTTCCCAAAAACTATCATGGTCTGTGTTTTTCTTCCATTGACATGAGGACTTCCTGCATAGTTCTATCATCACCTTCATTGTAAAGTATCTGTCTCTTACAGGAATATTCGAGATGTTTGCATTACTCCATACAAATTATGATCAATGCGGTTGATTTAAACATTTTATCAGCATCTGTAAGTGCATCCTGAGGTTTTTCATCTGATGAAAATCGCTGGTTAAGTTCGAGTACTAGAAATTAATGTATCAGTTTAGCATTCAGAGGTCTCCTTAGTGTCTCATTGCTGTAGGATTGCATAGTTGGGCTTCATATTGGTATGCAGACTGAGTGAACATACTGCTTCAGTGTATTTATGACTTTAAGACGTTGATCTGGTCTAACTATGTATATATTGTTGCAAGAAGCAACTTTATTGACATATTTGATACTTTTTTTCTCTATGGTGTTTCGCATCTTAAATTTTTGATTCTACATACTCCAGCATGCCTACAGAGATTGTGTTTTATGATCAATCAAGATTATCCACATCTCCATCTGGAATGTGTTGGGAGAAGTTGGAGCAGAACAGAAATAATTAAACCCCTACAGCCAAGTAATGTAATCAAAAGGAGGAAGCTGTGCCGCCAAGCCTCGGGAACTTGTGCCGAAGATGTATTTCTCATTTGGTGAATCCATGGTACCACTTCTATTTATCTATCATGAATTCCAGTCAGCCCTTTCTGGCGTTCGTGGTTTCTGGCTTCATCAGGAAATATGGCATAAACGGGATGATCTTTTTTTCCGTGCAATTCAGGAGACCGTTGGAGTGCTATGGGAAGCATTATCCTTTTCCTCACGTTCGTCATCTCTTGAAAACATTGTAGTTTCCTCGTCACGTCTTGTAAGTTTCAGATTTTGTGCTCGAATATCTGCTGGTATATGCCCTCCATCTCAATGAAGAAGTATGCAGTTTAGCGTGAAGAATAGACACAGTTGATCATCCGTCTCCTGAACAATATCTATGTCTGGTTTGGTAAGCTAGCTGAAGTCTGCTATTTGCTTCTGAGACTGGACTCACGATCTCTGTAACAGATTGTCTTTCTGTACAAAATAAATTTCACTGTAAATTTGAAGCTGCTTCTATTTTCGGTTGGAGGGGTCAACGTTGCTATTTTCTGAATGTAGCGGCACTGCCTCCAGTTTCACTTTCATAGAACAGATGAAACCGTCCATACGGCACTCCATAGAACTCTGCACTGACATCACATACATGTAAGCTTGCCTTAAAAAAAATCAAATACATGCAAGCTTCAGATTGTATCCCTTGCTGAAACATGTAAGCTTGCATATACTGTCCTCCCACACCTTGCATGCTCCTATCTTTCAAAAAAAATAATTAAAAGGTTTTTAAAAATTCTCAAAATAATTGTTGTATGGGTCTATAATCCCTAAAAATTCATCCAAATGGAAATACACATGGAGAAACAAAAAAGACAAAATCTAGATGAATAGTGCCACAAAACACAAATATAGAAACTACAGTATTCACATCTGGATTTGTCTTTTTTTATTTCTCCATGTGTGTGTTTGATTTTGGATCTGAAATTTTGTTTTGTATGCACATATCTCTTAAACATTCACAAAAGTTAATTATTTTTTGGAACATTAAAATTTGATTTTTGAAACTAGGGAGCATATAGACGCTAGGAGGATTTCTCGTTCAGCAGCCGCCACCGTTAGAGACATCATGGTCCCCTCGCCTTCGGCTGCCATCTTGGTGCTAAGAGCTGGGGGGACCTCGGATCTTAAAGAGTTTTATATTTTACTTCAATGTCTAGTGATCATTAGTTTTGTGAGAATAAAATTGATCTCTTTTTTTGACGGTGCCATGAATTTACAAGGTTTTGTGTCCTCGTATATACTATTATTTGGATCTGACGAGTTTATACTAGTGTGTCAAGCTTTTTTTCATTTATGTTAGTGTGTCATGCTTTGTTTGTCGGTTTGATTCTTTGTGGGGTGAAATCTTTCATCTGCATTATGGTGAGGATATTGTGGTTCAACGTCCTGCACTTCTAGGGAATCATCCCGGGCCCAAGTACGTTCATTGATCAAAGCTTCCTCTCTTTTTGGATGGTTGATCTATACCTACTAATAAAAAAATAGGTATTCTTAGTCCATTTTGCTATTTTATAGAAAACCCCCTAATATTTCTGACATTCAACCCACAGTACATATTAAATATTTTTTAAAACACTCATATCTTCTAAACTATAACTTCAAATTTAACATATTATATATGGAATGTGGAATTTCATTAGAAAAATATGTAGAATTTGAATATGATGTTATTTTACCTATTAACAATTTTTTAAAAAAATACTATCTAGGCTGCAATGTTAATCAACAATGCATTATCCGTCTTTTTTTATACCGGTATTGATTAAGATTGGGATGAACACCTCAGCAAAAACAGGATTGGACATGAATTGAAAATAAATTTGCTAGAGACACCCAATAAATAAGGACATGCATGACAAGAGATAAAAGAAGCACCCAATAAAGATGGGATGTCTGCTATAAAAAAATAAAAGAGAAAATACAGAGGAGATCCGATAAAGATGAGATGTTGCGCTATTCTCCTATATATAAGAAGAAGAAAAAGAGGACATGCATGAAAAAAGTAAAAAGGAGGCACGCATGACAAAAAAAATAAAAATAAGTCAAGTTTGATAAGATATAAATACTAATGAAACAGGGACCAATACGCATGACATGTATGGTAAAAAATAGTGATGAAATAGGGGCACACGTACCTGCATCCACAAGAGACCATACAAAAATGTTATTTTCCAGAAAAAAATAAATCATGTTTTATGATTAAAAAATCATGTATCTTTTTAACAACCTTTTTAACAACTCTTCAGGTATTTAAGAAATATGCATGTGAAAAAAAGTGTTCAAGAGTTACCCTAAGTTGGTGATTCTTAAACTGAAAACGCCATTGATGCACACATGTCTCCGTAGTGTACTAATGTGTCATCGTTTGTTTAACAACACCCATTCCGAACATGACATGAATAAATGCGTGATCACTTGCTCGTTTCTTTGTACTGATTAAATCTACATGCAAGCCCTGTTAAAATAGAACACACGTAGAATCTTAAATTGCGCTTTTATAGGTTAAGGCCATCTTTGTTTAGGCCATAATTACAAATTCTCAGATTATAGACAATTTTTTGTAAATTAAGAGCGTGTGGTATTTTTTTTCTACCGTTGCAACGCACGGGCCTTTTTGCTAGTTGTAATAATGTCCAGTCGAGTTACAACCTCTTTACTGAGCTCTTGAAAGTATTTCTTCTTGAAGAGATTGATACCACGAAGAAGGCGTGCCCAAGAGATTTCATTGCAATTCTTAGTCATAGGAGTTACATTGTATTTTCTTGATTGATCCAAATCGGTGTACATGTAATAGTTATGAGTATGAATAAAACTCTCGAAAAACAAAGTAGGAAGCATATGAGCATCTAAGAGTAGGGAGGACCTCTATATGTAGAATCTGAATATGATGTTATTTTACCTATTAATAATTTTTTTTGAATACTATCTGGGCTGCAATGTTAATCAACAATGCATTATCCGTCTTTTTTATACCGGTACTGATTCAGATTGGGATGAACACCTCAGCAAAATCAGGATTGGACACGAATTGAAAATAAATTTGCTAGAGACACCCAATAAATAAGGACATGCATGACAAGAAATAAAAGAAGGACCCAATAAAGATGGAATGTCTGCTATAAAAAATAAAACAGAAAATACAGAGGAGATCCGATAAAGATGAGATGTTGCGCTATTCTCCTATATATATATATTAAAAAAAAGAGGACATGCATGAAAAAAGTAAAAAGGAGGCATATGCATGACAAAAAAAAGTCAAGTTTGATAAGATATAAATACTGATGAAACAGGGACCAATACGCATGACATGTATGGTAAGAAATAGTGATGAAATAGGGGCGCAAGTACCTGCATCCACAAGAGACCATACAAAAATGTTCTTTTCCAGAAAAAAATATCATGTTTTATGATTAAAAAATCATGTATCTTTTTAACAACTCTTCAGGTATTTAAGAAATATGCATGTGAAAAAAAGTGTTCAAGAGTTACCCTAAGTTGGTGATTCTTAAACTGAAAATGCCATTGATGCACACATGTCTCCGTAGTGTGCTAATGTGTCATCGTTTGTTTAACAGCACCCCATTCTGAACATGACATAAATAAATGCATGATCACTTGCTCGTTTCTTTGTACGGATTAAATCTACATGTAAGCCCTGTTGAAATAGAACACACGTAGAATCTTAAATTGCGCTTTTATAGGTTAAGACCATCTTTGTTTAGGTCGTAATTACAAATTCTCAGATTATAGACCATTTTTTGTAAATTAAGAGCGTGTAGTATTTTTTTCTCTACCGTTGCAACGCACAGGCTTTTTTGCTAGTTGTAATAATGTCCAGTCGAGTTACAACCTCTTTACTGAGCTCTTAAAAGTATTTTTTCTTAAAGAGATTGATACCATGAAGAAGGCGTGCCCAAGAGATTTCATTGCAATTCTTAGTCATAGGAGTTACATTGTATTTTTTTGATTGATCCAAATCGATGTACATGTAATAGTTATGAGTATGAATAAAACTCTCGAAAAACAAAGTAGGAAGCATATGAGCATCGAGGACCTGACCACCCCCCCAGCCAAGCTGCTACATGACACAAAGGAACCTATTTGACACGCGTTGCGTAGTAGGCGGGGCTCCTATGACTGGCCAGCTATTTTTTTTCTTTTCGATTTCTTTTTTCAATTTTTTTTTCTCTTTCAATTTTTTAGCAGTTCTAAAATGTTCAAATATTTTTAAATTTTATTCTAAAAATTCAAATGTTCTTGATTTAAATTTTTTAGGAATTTGCAATATGTTCAGGAATACGAAAAAAAATCAGAATTTCAAAAAATGTTTGATTGTTTCTAAAAAAATCGAAAATTTCCTATATATATATATATATATATATATATATATATATATATTAAAGCTTTCTTCACAAATTTTGTGCCATTTTTCAAATTATTTCAGGACTTCAATGTTCATGTTCTTAAAATTTGTTCACAAATTCAAAGAAGGTACATGAAATTTCAAAAAATGGTCGCATTTTTAAAAAATGGTTAGTAATTTTGAAGAATATTAAAGATTCCCAAAAACTGTTTGAGTTTTGACAATTGGTTCACAAATATGTGCACGTTTAAAAAAATACTTTTTCCAAAACCAAAATCATGTTCGAGATTTTAACAAATGTTTAAATCTGAGTTTCCCCGCGCTTCCTATTTACACCGAAGTTTAGTAACTACAGTGGCTAGCGACGAGTATCACAAACGAGAGGTGTCCTTGTTCGAACTGTGACACGCACATCACTTTTTTTGTGGGAAATCGCACTCTTTGCGTGTGGCTGGGCTGGTCCACTTGAACAAGCAACTGTGCGGCATGCGTCTGTTGGACGCAGTACGCGGCAGATAGGACAAGCATCAACGCGCCTTAGGCAAGCGTAAAGTGGGCTGGCCAAGTAGTGTTAGTTTGTTAGTTTTTTATGTGTATTTCTGTTTTGAAATGTTCTAAATAAATATATTTCAAAAAATACTTTAGTTAAACTTCTACTAGTATTCATGGCACACTTAAAAATTGTCCATACTTTGTAAAAAGAATGTTCGTGCAACTTTTAACAATGTTGATAGCATTGAAAAATGTCCGTGACATTCAGAAAATGTTAAAAGGTTTCCAAATTAGAGTTTTAACCATTTGTAAGGAATTTCTATTCAGTGTCCAAAAAATGTGTATTTTTTAAATTGTATAATTCAAAAAAAGAATGCTCATTTAAAAAATGTGCTGAAATTTTTAAAATGTTTTTCAGTGTGAAAGAAAATATGATAATATACCATAAAAATGTTTGTGACATTTTATAAATAAATTACCCATCTCAAAAATAGGTTCGTGATATTTGATGAAAATGTAAATTGAATGTAAAAAGTGTTGGCCAGTGTTTTAAAAATGTTCAACATGTATTTGAACCTGTATTTGAAAATAATATTGATCATGCATTTGAAAAATGTTCAGCTTGTTTCTTTAAATGGTTCCACGTGTATAAGAAAACTGTACAATATTTATTGAAAAAGTAGCAATGTATTGAAAAACGAAAACGAAAAACATAAAAAAGGAAAAGGAAAAGAAAAAAACCAAAAGCCCGAGAAAACTAGTAAAGAAAAACCGATGAAATAAACAGAAGAAAATAAATATATATTTTAAAGCCTTTTTTTGCGGGTGACATATATTTGAAAACTAAGGAAAAGAACCGAAGAAACGAGCATAAAACCAAAGATATAACATTCGTTACTTGGCCAGCCCATTCACTCGAGGCTGCAGGCGAGATGGGCATAATATAGGCCTCGTGGACTGTGTTGCCCAAGCTCACAAATTGCAAAGCCCCTAGCGTCACGGTGGATCTCTCTCGGTGCAAGTTCTCATCGAGCCCACTTAACGTGGCCTGTAGGATAGGGTGTGTCGTTCCTTTCCTAATTTATCCCCGCTATCCAAACTGGAAACACTTCCCAAAACTTACCTTTTTGAAATATGTTTGATATTCACTAAAGTTGAATCATGTGTTTTTGATACTTCAGGTTACTATATGATGTCTAGTCTAGAGACCAGAGGTCGCCGATTAACTTCCTGGTTTATCAGTTTGGTCCTTGGTGATTGGTCTATGTGTTGGCATCATTGCCGTTTCAAAGCTTTTATGTTTGCAAGGACAAGGGATATTCCAAATATGAGATTATTAATATGGACATTTCCAGTGTTGAGCTAGGGCACTGTGGTTGTACTTTCTCCGTCCGGTTATAAGTCCTCCTCATATTTTTGTGTCAAACTTTGACCATGGATTAACTACACAAATGTAAGTTACATATAAAAAAAACCAAAAGCCCGAGAAAACTAGTAAAGAAAAACCGATGAAATAAACAGAAGAAAATAAATATATATTTTAAAGCCTTTTTTTGCGGGTGACATATATTTGAAAACTAAGGAAAAGAACCGAAGAAACGAGCATAAAACCAAAGATATAACATTCGTTACTTGGCCAGCCCATTCACTCGAGGCTGCAGGCGAGATGGGCATAATATAGGCCTCGTGGACTGTGTTGCCCAAGCTCACAAATTGCAAAGCCCCTAGCGTCACGGTGGATCTCTCTCGGTGCAAGTTCTCATCGAGCCCACTTAACGTGGCCTGTAGGATAGGGTGTGTCGTTCCTTTCCTAATTTATCCCCGCTATCCAAACTGGAAACACTTCCCAAAACTTACCTTTTTGAAATATGTTTGATATTCACTAAAGTTGAATCATGTGTTTTTGATACTTCAGGTTACTATATGATGTCTAGTCTAGAGACCAGAGGTCGCCGATTAACTTCCTGGTTTATCAGTTTGGTCCTTGGTGATTGGTCTATGTGTTGGCATCATTGCCGTTTCAAAGCTTTTATGTTTGCAAGGACAAGGGATATTCCAAATATGAGATTATTAATATGGACATTTCCAGTGTTGAGCTAGGGCACTGTGGTTGTACTTTCTCCGTCCGGTTATAAGTCCTCCTCATATTTTTGTGTCAAACTTTGACCATGGATTAACTACACAAATGTAAGTTACATATAAAAAAAATTATACCGTTGATTTGTATTCAAAAAAGGTTTCGAATGGTATTATTTTTACTACATTAAACTTATATTTTATTAGTAAAATTTACGATCAAAGTGTGACACAAAATACAAGGGGGGCTAGTAAGCCTAAACGGAAGAAGTACTCAACTATATAATTAAATGGACATGAGTACAGAGTGGCGCTGCACTATGCTTTTTATGTGCCGCGTCGCCAGCCATGTATGTTTGAAGCATCTAAGCACATACCACCATTGTTTTGGTTGTGAATTGTTCCTTAGAAAAGATTATCTCTCGAACCCTTGACCCAATTGACGATACGGTTTCACCATTAGTTCCGTTGCGGCAATAACTAGTTACTCTCCTCCCATGTTACTAAACGTTACTCTCCTCCCATGTAAGACTTGCATGATATACTTATTTGCTCTGATGTTTTCTCTTGTTTTAACACTTGAATGCTTACTCTTTAGTTTTTGCCGTACACTATTTATCATAGAAATTGTTTGTTACTAACATGGCAATCCTAATAATATAACCTGACAACTGGAGGTGATTTTTTTTGGTCAAAACATAGCAGCATGAGACGTTGTTTTTAAGCCTTCATGGAGTCAAACCCAAAGGTGAATGCTTATCGTTGGTCAGATTAACGATTTGTGAAATTGATCATTAAAAAAATCTTAATTTGGCAATTAACACGATAATGTTAGTACAGAGGTGCTAGATTCTTGCATGCATACACCTCCACTCTCCATGGTTGATCTTTCTTGCTTTCTAGATGTAGCACCACCATAAGACAAGGGTGCATAGCTGTGCTACTTAGATTGTTTGCAGATAATTTGTCAACTGTGGGCTATGTGTATGCTAATTTGTGTCTTGCTACTTATATGGGCTTCGTGTCATCAATGAATTTGCAAAGTTTATTCAAAATTCGATTAGGGTACAAGATTGGTACATAAAGTCAATATGTCTGTTCTTATGTTCATTCACTCGACGAAGAAAAAAGATCACGACTAGGTTTGATGTCAGGTCATCCAAAGCTTGATGTCGGATTTGTCTCGTGTTATTTTGTGTGTGATTTTGATGTGTCTTTGTCTGACTTGATTGACTGCCGCGGGTTCTTGCTCTTATTCGCTTCAGGTCCATAAAAGATGGCCGGGACTTGGTTACTAGTACAGGCCCCTTGTTCTAGACTTGTCCTTTTCTCAACAACTCCTATGCTAAAAGTTCTAGCAAAAAAAAAAAAAACTCCTATGCTAAAAGGATTCTAACTTGATTACTAGCCATTCTTTATACTATCTTTTTATTTTGAAGTGCTATATGTGTCTGAACATTACACTTTGTCCCTGATGATAGACCAATCAGATCATATCTGAATATGCCCAGTGACAAGCTGTTGTTTTATGACAATTTCAAGTGGCTAGTGGTGACTGTGACCACTACAAAGTTGCCTCCCATTTTGAATCAAGTAAAGTTGACGGCTCAACTTTTAGAATATTTAGCTTTCCCTTTAATGATCCTATGGAATATTTTCTTGCCAGAAGCATATGAAATATTTAATGTAGAAAATCGCTCAATGATGATGGCAATCCTGAATTATTACAAGCAAGCAACCATGAGCAGTATACATAAGGCCGCGAGAATAGCACAAACAAAAATCATCTTAGATTCATTTTCCTATTTTGTTTAGCTTGATCATCTGCAAAGTGCAAACCTCAACTAAATAGACCCTTATGCGTTACTCCCTCCGTTCCGAATTATAAGATGTTATAACTTTTTTCCGAATTAGATGTATAGTTTTAATGTGTTTGTTCGCTCATTTCAGTCCGTATTAGTCCATATTGAAATATCCAAAACGTCTTATAATTCGGAACAAAGGTGTTATTTACTTGAAATGTTGTCAAGAAACATGCTAGCATAAGAAAATTAATGTAACCAGCATTATAGTTCAACTGAAACTTGAAAGTTACACCAAAGACACCTTTGCTATAACCACTCTTCTGTCCTTACCTAAGATAGCTTTCAACATATCTTCTAGAAAGATAATTTTGTTACTTTTGTTTTGTTAGGCTTATAAGTTAATATTGCTTTCGCTCGTGTTCTCCGGTATCCCCTTTCTTGGCATGTGATTACCCTTCCCCAGGTTGCCATCATCATGCCCTACCATTATTGTACCGGCAGAAGGCTATTTCTTGAACACTTACATTCTTTCACCGTGTATCTATATGTGGAGAAGGTTCTAAAAGCCGCCTTGTTACCTAAATTCCATGTATTAGTGAGTAGTGACATCCGATATACTGAAAAGATACACTGTTACCATGTGAGGCCATATCTATTTGTGAGAGAATGTTCAGGCACAAACAATCAACTGTATTGCATCAATAAAGAAGGAATGCTTGCAACAAACCCAAGGAATAGTTTGGGTAAGCTCACTTTTAAGTGTTGATCACCGAAGCCGATACATTACCATATTTGCTTAGTCCACTTAAATAACACGATATTTGATAGGATGTATACACAAACACACCACATACGATGTCCCACCGCGTTACAGAAAAACGTGAACCGCACTGTTTCTTCAGCGCCATCACGCTGTTGCACCGTCCAGTTCTGCTGGGAGGATATCTTTCCTCGGTGCCGGGAGGTGCCCCTTCTCCTGGAGGCTCTTCACCGTCTCGTACAGAGAGTCGTTGACAGGGGTGAACTGGAGGCCGAGATCCTGCAGCTTCTGGTTGGACATCTTGTAAGGCTGCTTCCGCGGGTTCACCTCGTCAGAGCACCTGAGCACAGCCATGACACACATATCACCAAAGATGCCGCATGCACCGGTAAGTTCAGTTTTGTTTAGGTTCCTCAGTCAGTAAAACATGGAACGTACTATGAAACTACAGCAGGTTCCATTCATTTTACCACTTATCATTGCACCGGAGCAAAATGAAAAGTATTGCTCCCTTCGGTGGCACTACATGTTAGCTACAGACAAACTTGTCATTCCCCACCATCCGTTCCATTTAAGAACAGTCACTACTCACCACATCCGCAAAAAGAAAGGTCACTGCTCACTAGACCAAAGGTAGGAAAAGTGTTTTTGGATGATCACACAGCACAACAATTAGTTTTGATTTGTTTACATGAGCCAATAATGGCCCATATGTCTAACTAACATGCTACTGAGCTTATTGGGTATGATGATCACACAGCACAATTGTTCGTTTTAAATAAGGCATCAGGTCATCAGGAGCAGAAAGCTCAAGTTACGTGATTTGGTTCCTATTTTATATTCAGGAGCAGAAAGCTAAAGTGACATCATTTGTCTTCCTTTTTTTAAAACCGGGATATGTTATTTAGCCAAAGTGCACAATTTTAATATGATCACTTGTCACTTCACTACTTCCTGACCATGAAGGTTTCCCCTAATTGCTCCACTTGTCAATTCATAGGCCATGAAGTGTAATTAATTTGGTCACTCCAAAAGAACAGAGGAACTGAGTAAGCTATTGCCAATCATTGAGCAGACAAATATATTTTTTTTGTCTAAGATATCTTGATGCCACATTTTCTACTGATTTTAACCACTACCACTTTTCAGGCTCACTATCCACCAAGGACAGACATTCAAAGTGGGTTTGAAACTGTCTGGAGAGGTCTACTTCTTGATGGAAGTGCTTCACAGGTACTACTTTTCTTATTTCAGTTTTTCATTGCTAACGTAGAAATCAAATTTACTACTCCCTCCGTCCCATAATGTAAAACATTTTTTGACTAGCATATGCTGTCAAGGTATAAACACTATTACAGATTAGCTCAGATCTTTTCTACTTGCTTACGTAATGATCAAACTGAAAGGTCTATCATCATGCATATTAATCTTGCCTGCCAGCAAGGGAATGCCCATTTACACGTCAGGACAAGTGTTCCAGTCAGCATGCTTCACTCTTACACATGACAGTTTAAAAAGCTTTATATTCCAAGTCGTTTCGCGGTACTAAGTGCAAGAAAGCCTAGGCTTTTCGTGGCGTCACCAGTGAGTTCTCGTTCACCCGCCGCACCTACTCCTAGAGCTTTAGTGATGAGTAAGCCGCTCTGCACTCTTGCCCTACTTACCAACCTAGGGTGGGATCCACCTTAATCAAGCACTAAAATAAGATCTCCAAATCAGAAGCACTCATCAAGTTACTCCTTACTAACTAAAACAAATCTCAAATCCTCAAGCACAGTTAGTAAATCCTCCCAAACATCTCAACGGTTTTACTGAACAGCCATGTTTTGAACGAAGGAATGTCACAAGAATTATACTACCAGGATATGGCTGGAATTAAGCGTCTCCTACCAGAATCCTACTAGTTAATTCCCATGTTCCAAACTGTTCTGTCGTAGGAATTGCTACTTCTATGACTTATAATCTTTGATGCATCAAGTGAGACTAATTAAAGATGCACAGAAGATGAGACAGCTAGGAAAAACAGGGCAAGAATGTCGCGAGGACGCACGGAGGATGTTGCATGCGGGCACTCACCTTGTTGGGACGGGGTACTCGGGGAAGAGCTTGGCGAGGATGTGGACGACGTCCTCGCGGTGCAGGACGCGCTCGGCGCAGAGGTACCGGCCGGAGGCCTCAGGCGCCTCGAAGACCCGGACGTGCGCGGCGGCGACGTCGCGCACGTCCACGTACGCCTGCACCGCGTTGGCGTACTTCTTGGCGGAGCCGTCGAGGTACTTGAGGATGTGCGCGGCGCTGGCGTTCACCGTCGGCTGCAGCAGCGGCCCGACCACCAGCACCGGGTTCACCACCACGAGGTCGACGCCACGCGCCCCGGCCTTCTCCCATGCCGCCTGCTCCGCCACGGCCTTGCCGTAGCAGTACCAGTTCTGGTGCACCAGCAGCACAACACAAGATCGTCAGGTTCGGCGCTGACGTCATACTTATGCAATAGTTACGAGACACCGCGCATCTTGTGGGGCCATGGTGAACACTTTTCCTGATTTTCTAGTCGACATCCATGCCCCACCTCCACAAAGGCTTTTGATCAACTTCGCAATCAGAGAGGCTTGTGCTACACTATTATTACGGGAGGAATTGTGATGATGCCCGTCGATAAGGACATGCATGCATCAACCATGGGCAAATTGACTTCGAATCGTGTGGTTTCCTGATACGTCTTCTCTTGATCTGTTGGTTAATCATCTTACCCAGATGTTATTCTCTGGAGTTGGTGGTGAAAACGACACTCCGCTTTCATTTTCCGTACGTTAGAGGGAAAAACTGCACGTGAGTACGCGACACGATGAACGACGTTGCCGAATGTTTGAGCTTCCGTAAGCAAAGCTGCCGGCTGCACACGCGCGCACCAAACTGTCTAATGTACTCTCGTTTTTGTTGTTGTTGCGAAAACTTCTTAAATCTAGATATCATGTTTCGCTTGTGCATGCAACAGCTCATACAGTAATTAATCCTGTCTTGTTTGTGCCTCGATTACAAGAGGGCATGCAATTAAACCATTAATTTTCTGCTTATTCTTTTTTTAAGGGATTTTCTGCCTATTCTGAATGGATGCAACTAACGAAGACTTCTGAAGATTCAAAAAAGAAAGATAAAAGAAGACTTCTGAAGTGGAACAAAAGCCGAAGGGGATTGAACTGCTGACCTTGGTTTTCTTGCAGAATTCAAGGTCGCTCCAGCAGGACTCGTCGACGACCACATCAGGACCGCGGTTGGGGTCCATGGTGACGGCGCCGATGGACGACGTGAACACCACGCGGCGCACGGTGCCGGCGTCCGCCGCCGCGTTGATCACGTACTCCGTGCCCCTCACCGCCGGCTCCACCATCTGCTCCTGTTCAGACGCACGATCGAGTTCACCGCAGGCGTGAGCAACTGAACTGAACATACATCAGCACGCAACGAACAAGGACAGGATGCGTGGCGTACAGGGTCGTCGGTGACGGGGGAGGCGGTGTGGAACACGCCGTGGCAGCCCTCGACGGCGGCGCAGATGGCGTCGTAGTCGAGGAGGTCGGCCTTGCAGAGGATCAGCCTCTCGGCGGCGCCGTCCAGCGCCTTCAGATGGGCGTTCTTCGGATCATCTGCAGCATCACGCACGTTAATTAGCCCCGAAGTTAAGCGACGCAGTAATGTCGCAGGAACGTCGGTTACTATGAACTTGAATCTCGATGGTGCGCGTGCCTGGGTTCCTCACGGTGCCCTTGACGGTGTAGCCTCTCTCCAGGAGCAGCTTGACGAGCCACGACGCGATGTACCCGGCGGCGCCGGTGACGCACACGGTCTGCCCGTGCCCGGGCAGCTCCTGCGCGACGGCGGCGGCGTCGACGACAGTCATTGTTGTTGTGACCTTTACACTGCTTGTCTAAACAAGATTGTTGGTGAGATGGAGATGCCACGTACGAGCTACGGATAGAAGAAGGAGCTCTATTGCTGTTGGTTAAGTTCGGGGCGTCGCCAACTTTATAGGGCCGGAAAGGGAAGTAGTTGAGAGAACGAGAGGGCGGAGGCCGGCCATGCGTGCCTGTGGCCCCTATAGACGGCGACGCGGAGTTAGGTAAGGCGGTAACAGTAATACGATACGTAATAAGCTCCCTGGTTTTCATGGCTCGAATGAATCATTAGCGGGTGAAACTTACGCCCCTTTGCCGGCCGGCCTACACCAATGCGCGCGATCGACGGAAGATCTGTACCACCACCAACTTTGCAGCCAGTTGTCCCCTTGCAATTAACCACGTCGATTTAGGCCAAAATTAAAACTTCGTGGTAAGTAAGTAACCTTTTTTCCTGGCGATGCACAGTTGCACTGTGCGTTACTGTATGTGATGCGACGTTAAGGTAGGAATATGATGGCAGCGTGAGTGTTAGGGAAAGAATTAGGCACGAGGCGTGCATTTGCCTCGCGGCAACCACATCGGCGAGATAGTATTTGGATATTGGAGCATCTGCATGCATGCGGGACAAAAGATAACATGTTGGTTGCACGGCAGACGATGAAGCTCGGTGACCAGCACGTAGTACTTCCTCTTGAAGGTTCGACGGCGGCGAGCGGTAGCGTGTCCGCACCATCTCTCGGTTAGCAGCGGAACTGACGCTCTCAGATTGTACTGTAGACGCGGCGGCGGGGCCAGGGGAGGGCGAGTTGGACGGCAAAAGGGCAGAGGGGCTGCACAGCCACTGCGGGCGGCAGGGGAAAAAAATTATATGAGACCAGGTCTCGTATAAATCAGGTGAGACCCATTTTGATGGATGACATGTGGCATTCGCAAATCACAAAGCATCTAATCTCTCCCCCCGATTTCAGGTGAGGGATGGGGTAGATGCTTTGTGATTTGTGAATGCCACATGTCATCCATCAGGATGGGTCTCACCTGCTAACCCATGAGACCTGGTCTCATAGAATTTTTTTCCGGCGGCAGGGCGAGGCCATTCCCGCTGTTTTCGCTGGAAAGAAGGCGTCCTGGCTGATGCGATCCATGCAAGATCTGTAACACTACCACTACCACTAAGGCCAACTCCACCGAGCGGCCCCATTCTGTCCGCACGCGTTTGTTTGGAGTAAAACGGACGAATCAGACGGCCCAGCGCGCGGGAGCAAACGGAATTTTGTTCATTTTGTGTCCGCTTTCAACTCATCCCGGCTCAAATTTGCGCCGCTTTTGAGGTGAAACGGACACCACGCGGACGCTCGGGCCGTCTGCGTGTGTCCTCCCTTGGCCCGCTCGTCGGTGGCACAGGGGCGCCTTTTTCTATCCGTTCCCCTCCCTCCCTCCCACCGGCCGCATCCCCCTCCATTCTTCTCCACTCTTCCTCACACCGCCGCCGCTGCCATTGCAGCTGTGCAGCTCGGACGCGCGCTCGCCCAGCCCCTTTCCCTCGGCGCCGCCAAGCTACCCAACCATGGCCACCTGGTTAGCGCACCCGCCGGCCGGATTTGGGACGGATCCGGTCAATCTTGAGCTCGCTCGGCTGTGGGAGACCGCGCCGCGCCATGGATTGGCCGGACACCTCGCCGGAAGGCCCTGGCAGGGCCGCAAGCCACATGCAGGCAGTGGCTCCTCCTCTAGCCGCTCAGATCTACACCGTCGGTGGTCCGCCAACAGATACACGAATGGCGGTCGGCCGGGCTTGGTGCTTGCCCAAAAGCTCGTCGGCGCACCGTTGCCACTCATTAAGTGCGACCACTGCCTAAAGAAGATCGTGCGCCGTGTGTCTACAACGCCGGAACATCCCGGATGGGTGTTCATCAAGTGCTTAAACGATGGGGTATGTGCTCTTTTTTGTTTTGGTTTATGCTCTAGATTTGACTAGTTGTGCTAACTTCAAATTTTATTGTGTAGCATGGATGCAAGTTTTGGTATTGGAAAGAAGAGTACATCGATATATTGTAGAGCGCAATTTAGTAGATGTTCGTGCACTTTTAGCTAGCATAGAGGTTGTAGATGAGACAAGTGCACTTGTTGCTAGATTAGAGACTAGACATGAGACTAGGTGTAAGGAAGCAACATCGACTTCTTTAGACTCGAAGAAGAAAGAAGCATGCAAGATCGAGCCTCCTCCGTAGATCAACAATGAGTGCATCGAAAAGGCACTAACCCAACTCAAGGGAGCAGTTAAGAAAGTTGGATATCTTCTAAAATGTATTCTTGTGGTTCTTGTTTTCTTTGGTCTTACTTTTCTAGTCAAAATTTGGTGATATATTCCCATGTACCAAAAATGAATGATGAAAAAAAGTTAAGGGCTTGCAAAGAAAAATGTACGCGGACAGGATGCGGCCAGGATGCGTCCGCGCGCTGGGCACACGGTCACTGTCGGTGTCAAAACCGGCAGATCTCGGGTAGGGGGTCCCAAACTGTGCGTCTAAGGCTAATGGTAATAGGAGGCGGGGGAGACAATGTTTACCCAGGTTCGGGCCCTCTCGATGGAGGTAATACCCTACTTCCTGCTTGATTGATCTTGATGATATGAGTATTACAAGAGTTGATCTACCACGAGATCGTAGAGGCAAAACCCTAGAAGCTAGTCTATGATTCTGATTGTTCTTGTCCTATGGACTAAACCCTCCGGTTTATATAGACACCGGAGGGGGCTAGGGTTACACAGAGTCGGTTACAGAGAAAGGAATCTACATATCCGAATTGCCAAAGCTTGCCTTCCACGCAAAGGAGAGTCCCACCCGGATACGGGACGAAGTCTTCGATCTTGTATCTTCATAGTCCAACAGTCTGGCATAAGCATATAGTCCGGCTGTCCGAGGACCCCCTAATCCTGGACTCCCTCAGTAGCCCCTGAACCAGGCTTCAATGACGATGAGTCTGGCGCGCAGATTGTCTTCGACATTGCAAGGCGGGTTCCTTCTCCGAATACTCCATAGAAGATCTTGAACACAAGGATCGTGTCCGGCTCTGCAAAACAAATTCCACATACAACCGTAGAGAGCTCAATATTCCATGAGTCTAATCTGCTGACAACCTTTTTCATAGCGTGACATCACGCCTCGGCCCGGTCAGTATTCGAACCGTCTTCCCAACCTGCTACTGCACATATTGCGAGGCGGTTTTATTGGCACGTCTTGTCGAAGCAGAGATTGCGTCCCCTTATCACGGGATTCTCATCAATACGAGTGTGGGTAACCCAACCGCGCCATCAATGCGGCGCTTGGGGAATAAGCGAGTTTACAGGACAAGTGGGGAGGCGCATGGTTTCTACCGCCTTTATAACGAGATAATGATGTTGGGGAACGTAGCAGAAATTCAAAATTTTCCTACGCGTATCACCAAGATCTATCTATGGAGAGACCAGCAACGAGTAGAAAGGAGAGGAGAGTTTGCATCTACATACCCTTGTAGATCGCTAAGCGGAAGCGTTCAAGTGAACGGGGTTGATGGAGTCGTACTCGTCGTGATTCAGATCACCGATGATCAAGTGCCGAACGGACGGCACCTCCGCGTTCAACACACGTACAGCCCGGTGACGTCTCCCACGCCTTGATCCAGCAAGGAGAGAGGGAGAGGTTGAGGAAGACTCCATCCAACAGCAGCACAACGGCGTGGTGGTGGTGGAGGAGCGTGGCAATCCCGCAGGGCTTCACCGAGCACCTACGGGAGAGGAGATGTGTCACGGGAGGGAGAGGGAGGCAACCAAAGGCCTTAGGTATGATTGCTCCTCCTTTTCCCCACTATATATAGGGCCAAGGGAGAGGGGGGAGGCGCAGCCTTGCCCCCTCCTCCAAGGAAGGGGTGCGGCTAAGGATGGGGAGGAGTCCATCCTCCCCAAGGCACCTCGGAGGTGCCTTCCCCCTTTAGGACTCTTCCCTCTCCAAGTTTCCTTGCGCATGGGCCTCTTGGGGCTGGTGCCCTTGGCCCATGTAGGCCAAGGCGCACCCCCTACAGCCCATGTGGCCCCCCGGGGCAGGTGGCCCCACCCGGTGGGCCCCCGGGACCCTTCCAGTGGTCCCGGTACAATACCGATGACCCCGAAACTTGTCCCGATGGCCGAAACAGGACTTCCTATATATAAATCTTTACCTCCGGACCATTCCGGAACTCCTCGTGACGTCCGGGATCTCATCCGGGACTCCGAACAACATTCGGTAACCACATACAAGCTTCCTTTATAACCCTAGCGTCATCGAACCTTAAGTGTGTAGACCCTACGGGTTCGGGAGACATGCAGACATGACCGAGATGTTCTCCGGTCAATAACCAACAGCGGGATCTGGATACCCATGATGGCTCCCACATGTTCCACGATGATCTCATCGGATGAAACACGATGTCAAGGACTTAATCAATCCCGTATTCAATTCCCTTTGTCTAGCGGTATTTTACTTGCCCGAGATTCGATCGTCGGTATCCAATACCTTGTTCAATCTCGTTATCGGCAAGTCACTTTACTCGTTCCGTAACACATCATCCCGTGATCAAATCCTTGGTCACATTGCGCATATGATGATGTCCTACCGAGTGGGCCCAGAGATACCTCTCCGTTTACACGGAGTGACAAATTCCAGTCTCGATCCGCATAAAACAATAGATACTTTCGGAGATACCTGTAGTGCACCTTTATAGTCACCCAGTTACGTTGTGACGTTTGATACACCCAAAGCACTCCTACGGTATCCAGGAGTTACACGATCTCATGGTCAAAGGAAGAGATACTTGACATTGGCAAAGCTCTAGCAAATGAACTACTCGATCTTTTGTGCTAGTCTTAGGATTGGGTCTTGTCCATCACATCATTCTCCTAATGATGTGATCCCGTTATCAACAACATCCAATGTCCATAGTCAGGAAACCATGACTATCTGTTGATCACAACGAGCTAGTCAACTAGAGGCTCACTAGGGACATATTGTGGTCTATGTATTCACACGTGTATTACGATTTCCGGATAATACAGTTATAGCATGAATAAAAGACAATTATCATGAACAAGGAAATATAATAATAATACTTTTATTATTGCCTCTAGGGCATATTTCCAACAGTCTCCCACTTGCACTAGAGTCAATAATCTAGTTCACATCGCCATGTGATTAACACTCACAGGTCACATCGCCATGTGACTAATACCCAAGAGTTTACTAGAGTCAGTAGTCTAGTTCACATCACTATGTGATTGACACTCAATGAGTTTTATGTTTCATCATGTTGCTTGTGAGAGAGGTTTTAGTCAACGGGTCTGAACCTTTCAGATCCGTGTGTGCTTTACAAATCTCTATGTCATCTCCTAGATGCAGCTACCACGCTCTATTTGGAGCTATTCCAAACAACTGTTCTACTTGGAGCTATTCTATATTATTGCTCCATTATATGTATCCGGTCTCTCTACTCAGAGCTATCCGGATAGGTGTTAAGCTTGCATCGTCGTAACCTTTACGACGAACTCTTTTACCACCTCCATAATCGAGAAAATTCCTTAGTCCACTAGTTACTAAGGATAACTTTGACCGCTGTCCTATGAGCCATTCTTGGATCACTCTTGTACCCCTTGACTGACTCATGGCAAGGCACACTTCAGGTGCGGTACACAGCATAGCATACTGAAGAGCCTACGTCTTAAGCATAGGGGACGACCTTCGTCCTTTCTCTCTATTCTGCCGTGGTCGAGCTTTAAGTCTTAACTTCGTACCTTACAATTCAGGCAAGAACTTCTTCTTTGACTGATCCATCTTGAATACCTTCAAGATCATGTCAAGGTATGTGCTCAATTTGAAAGTATTATTAAGCATTTTGATCTATCCTTATAGATCTTGATGCTCAATGTTCAAGTAGCTTAATCCAGGCTTTCCATTGAAAAACACTTTCAAAATAACCCTATATGCTTTCTAGAAATTCTACATCATTTCTGATCATCAATATGTCAACAACATATACTCATCAGAAATTCTATAGTGCTCCCACTCACTTCTTTGGAAATACAAGTTTCTCATAAACTTTGTATACACCCATAATCTTTGATCATCATCAAAGCATACATTCCAACTCCGAGATGCTCACTCCAGTCCTCAGAAGGATTGCTGGAGCTTTGCATACTTATTAGCATATTTCAGGATAGACAAAATCTTCCGGTTGTATCACATACAACCTTTCCTCAAGAATCGTCGAGGAAACAATGTTTTGACATCCTATCTGCAAGATTTCATAAATAATGCAGTAATTGCTAATATAATTCCAACAGACTCTTAGCATCGCTACGAGTGAGAAAGTCTCATCGTAGTCAACTCCTTGAACTTGTCGAAAAAACATCTTAGCGACAAGTCGAGCTTTCTCAATGGTGACACTTACCATCATTGTCTGTCTTCCTTTTAAAATCCATATGTACCTAATAGCCTTACGACCATCAAGTAGTTCTTCCAAAGTCTACACTTTGTTTTCATGCATGGATCCTCTCTCGGGTTTTATGGCCTTGAGCCATTTATCGGAATCCGGGCCCACCATCGCTTCTCCATAGCTCGTAGGTTCATTGTTGTCTAGAAACATGACTTCCAAGACAGGATTACTGTACCACTCTGAAGTAGTACGTATCCTTGTCACCCTACGAGGTTCGGTAGTGACTTGATCCGAAACTTCATGATCACTATCATAAGCTTCCACTTTAATTGGTGTAGGTGCCACGGGAACAACTTCCTGTGCCCTGCTACACACTGGTTGAAGTGATGGTTCAATAACCTCATCAAGTCTCCACCATCCTCCCACTCAACTCTTTCGAGAGAAACCTTTCCTCGAGAAAGGACCCGATTCTAGAAACAATCCCTTATTGCTTTCGGATCTGAATTAGGAGGTATACCCAACTGTTTTGGGTTTCCTATGAAGATGCATTTTATCCGCTTTGGGTTCGAGCTTATCAACCTGAAACTTTTTCACATAAGCGTCGCAGCCCCAAACCTTTAAGAAACGACAACTTAGGTTTCTCTAAACCATACGGTGTCATCTCATCGGAATTACGCGGTGCCCTATTTAAAGTGAATGTGGTTGTCTCTAATGCCTAACCCATGAACGATAGTGGTAATTCGATAAGAGACATCATGGTACGCACCATATCCAATAGGGTGCAACTATGATGTTCGGATACACCATCACACTATGGTGTTCCAGGCGGTATTAATTGTGAAACATTTTCCACAATGTCTTAATTGTGTGCCAAAACTCGTAACTCAGATATTCATCTCTATGATCGTATCATAGACATTTTATCCTCTTGTCACAATGATCTTCTACTTCACTCTAAAATTACTTGAACCATTCAATAATTCAGACTTGTGTTTCATCAAGTAAATATTCTCAACATCTACTCGAATCATCTGTGAAGTAAGAACATAACGATATTCACTTCATGCCTCAGCACTCATTGGACTGCACACATCAAAATGTGTTACTTCCTACAAGTTGCTATCTTGTTCCATCTTACTGAAACCGAGGCTTTTTAGTCATCTTGCCCATGTGGTATGATTTGCATATCTCAAGTGATTCAAAAACAAGTGAGTTCAAACGGTCCATTTGCATGGAGTTTCTTCATGCATATATACCAATAGACATGGTTCGCATGTCTCAAACTTTTCAAAAATGAGTGAGTCCAAAGATCCATCAACATGGAGCTTCTTCATGCGTTTTATACCATTATGACTTACATGGCAGTGCCACAAGTAAGTGGTACTATCATTATTATCTTATTTCTTTTGGCATGAAAATGTGTATCACTATGATCAAGATTCAATAAACCATTCCTATAGGTGCAAGAGCACTTATTCAAGTTTAATACTAATCTTGATGGTAGAGGGAGCGTGCGATGTTAGATCACATCAAACTTGGAAACACTTCCAACACATATCGTCAGCTCACCTTTAGCTAGTCTCCATTTCATTCCGTAGCTTTTATTTCGAGTTACTAACACTTAGCAACCGAACCGGTATCTAATACCCTGGTGCTACTAGGAGTACTAGTAAAGTACACATTAACATAATGTATATCCAATATACTTCTATCGACCTTGCTAGCCTTCTCATCTGCCAAGTATCTAGGGTAATCCTGCTCCAGTGGTTGTTCCCCTTATTACAGAAGCACTTAGTCTCGGGTTTGGGTTCAACCTCGGGTTTCTTCATTGAGCAGCAGCTGAATTGCCGTTTCATGAAGTATCCCTTTGTTCCCTTGCCCTTCTTGAAACTAGTGGTTTCATCAACCATCAACAATTGATGCTCCTTCTTGATTTCTACTTTCGCGGCGTCAAACAACGCGAATACCTCAAGGATCATCTTATCTATCCCTGATATATTATAGTTCATCACGAAGCTCTAGCAGCTTGATGGCAATGACTTTGGAGAAACATTACTATCTCATTTGGAAGATCAACTCCCACTCGATTCAAGTGATTGTTGCACTCAGACAATCTGAGCACAAGCTCAACAATTGAGCTTTTCTCCCTTAGTTTGTAGGCTAAGAAAATTGTCGGAGGTCTTATACCTCTTGACGTGGGCACGAGCCTGAAATCCTAATTTCAGCCCTCGAAACATCTCATATGTTCCGCGACGTTTCGAAAACGTCTTTGGTGCCTCTACTTAAACCATTTAACTGAACTATCACGTAGTTATCAAAACGTGTATGTTCGATGTTCGAAACATCCACAAACGACGTTTGGGGTTCAGCACACTAAGCGGTGCATTAAGGACAAGCTTTCTACTGATCGCATAATCGCTACTATCAACTTTCAACTATATTTTCTCTAGGAACATATCTAAACAGTAGAACTAAAGCGCGAGCTACGACATAATTTGCAAAAGGTCTTTTGACTATGTTCAGGATAATTAAGTTCATCTTATGAACTCCCACTCAGATAGACATCCCTCTAGTCATCTAAGTGATTACATGATCCGAGTCAAACTAGGCCGTGTCCGATCATCACGTGAGACGGACTAGTCATCATCGGTGAACATCTTCATGTTGATCGTATCTTCTATACGACTCATGCTCGACCTTTCGGTCTCCGTGTTCCGAGGCCATGTCTGTACATGCTAGGCTCGTCAAGTTAACCCTAAGTGTTTTCGCTGTGTAAAACTGTCTTACACCCGTTGTATGTGAACGTAAGAATCTATCACACCCGATCATCACGTGGTGCTTCGAAACGACGAACTGTAGCAACGGTGCACAGTTAGGGGAGAACACTTCTTGAAATTTTTATGAGGGATCATCTTATTTACTACCGTCGTTCTAAGCAAATAAGATGTATAAACATGATAAACATCACATGCAATCAAATAAGAGTAGTGACATGATATGGCCAATATCATATATCTCCTTTGATCTTCATCTTCGGGGCTCCATGATCATCTTGTCACCGGCATGACACCATGATCTCCATCATCATGATCTCCATCATCGTGTCTTCATGAAGTTGTCACGCCAACGACTACTTCTACTTCTATGACTAACGCGTTTAGCAATAAAGTAAAGTAGTTTACATGGCGTTCTTCAATGACACGCAGGTCATACAAAAAAAAATAAAGACAACTCCTATGGCTCCTGCCGGTTGTCATACTCATCGACATGCAAGTCGTGAATCCTATTACAAGAACATGATCAATCTCATACATCACATATATCATTCATCACATCCTTTGGCCATATCACATCACATAGCATACCCTGCAAAAACAAGTTAGACGTCCTCTAATTGTTGTTTGCATGTTTTACGTGGCTGCTATGGGTTTCTAGCAAGAACGTTTCTTACCTACGCATGAACCACAACGTGATATGCCAATTGCTATTTACCCTTCATAAGGACCCTTTTCATCGAATCCGATCCGACTAAAGTGGGAGAGACAGACACCCGCCAGCCACCTTATGCAACTAGTGCATGTTTGTCGGTGGAACCGGTCTCACGTAAGCGTACGTGTAAGGTTGGTCCGGGCCGCTTCATCCCACGATGCCGCCGAATCAAGATAAGACTAGTAACGGCAAGCATATTGAACAATATCGACGCCCACAACTACTTTGTGTTCTACTCGTGCAAAGAATCTACGCAATAGACCTAGCTCATGATGCCACTGTTGGGGAACGTAGCAGAAATTCAAAAATTTTCCTACGAATCACCAAGATCTATCTATGGAGAGACCAGCAACGAGTAGAAAGGGGAGTGCATCTACATACCCTTGTAGATCGCTAAGCGGAAGCGTTCAAGTGAACGGGGTTGATGGAGTCGTACTCGTCGTGATTCAGATCACCGATGATCCTAGTGCCGAACGGACGGCACCTCCACGTTCAACACACGTACAGCTCGACGATGTCTCCCACGCCTTGATCCAGCAAGGAGAGGGGGAGAGGTTGAGGAAGACTCCATCCAGCAGCAGCACAACGGCGTGGTGGTGATGGAGGAGCGTGGCTATCCTGCAGGGCTTCGCCGTGCACCTACGGGAGAGGAGATGTGTCACGGGAGGGAGAGGGAGGCAACCAAAGGCCTTAGGTATGATTGCTCCTCCTTTTCCCCACTATATATAGGGCCAAGGGAGAGGGGAGGGCGCAGCCTTGCCCCCTCCTCCAAGGAAGGGGTGCGGCTAAGGATGGGGAGGAGTCCATCCTCCCCAAGGCACCTCGGAGGTGCCTTCCCCCTTTAGGACTCTTCCCTCCCCAAGTTTCCTTGCGCATGGGCCTCTTGGGGCTGGTGCCCTTGGCCCATGTAGGCCAAGGCGCACCCCCTACAGCCCATGTGGCCCCCGGGGGCAGGTGGCCCCACCCGGTGGGCCCCCGGGACCCTTCCGGTGGTCCCGGTACAATACCGATGACCCCGAAACTTGTCCCGATGGCCGAAACAGGACTTCCTATATATAAATCTTTACCTCCGGACCATTCCGGAACTCCTCGTGACGTCCGGGATCTCATCCGGGACTCCGAACAACATTCGGTAACCACATACAAGCTTCCTTTATAACCCTAGCGTCATCGAACCTTAAGTGTGTAGACCCTACGGGTTCGGGAGACATGCAGACATGACCGAGATGTTCTCCGGTCAATAACCAACAGCGGGATCTGGATACCCATGATGGCTCCCACATGTTCCACGATGATCTCATCGGATGAACCACGATGTCAAGGACTTAATCAATCCCGTATTCAATTCCCTTTGTCTATCGGTATGTTACTTGCCCGAGATTCGATCGTCGGTATCCAATACCTTGTTCAATCTCGTTACCGGCAAGTCACTTTACTCGTTCCGTAACACATCATCCCGTGATCAAATCCTTGGTCACATTGCGCATATGATGATGTCCTACCGAGTGGGCCCAGAGATACCTCTCCGTTTACACGGAGTGACAAATCCCAGTCTCGATCCGCATAAAACAATAGATACTTTTGGAGATACCTGTAGTGCACCTTTATAGTCACCCAGTTACGTTGTGACGTTTGATACACCCAAAGCACTCCTACGGTATCTAGGAGTTATACGATCTCATGGTCAAAGGAAGAGATACTTGACATTCGCAAAGCTCTAGCAAATGAACTACTCGATCTTTTGTGCTAGTCTTAGGATTGGGTCTTGTCCATCACATCATTCTCCTAATGATGTGATCCCGTTATCAACGACATCCAATGTCCATAGTCAGGAAACCATGACTATCTGTTGATCACAACGAGCTAGTCAACTAGAGGCTCACTAGGGACATATTGTGGTCTATGTATTCACACGTGTATTACGATTTCCGGATAATACAGTTATAGCATGAATAAAAGACAATTATGATGAACAAGGAAATATAATAATAATACTTTTATTATTGCCTCTAGGGCATATTTCCAACAAATGATTCCCCTTTTCCACCCACGCCTTCTTCTTCCTCTGCTCATCCATTCTCCCTCGCTCGAGCTCTAGCGCCCAAGCTTTCACCTTCTCCACAAAGCCATTTTGAACATGTCCAGAGCGGGAGGCAAGTGGATGGCACGGAGGAGGACATCACGAAGCTTCGGGAGGCCGAATACCTGTCCGCGAACATCGCGCACCGGCTTCCAGCCGAAGGGCAGATCATCCCCACCCCGAAACCCCAGGAGAGGGTAGTGTTCCTCTCTCACTTCGTCCGCGGACCGGGATTCCCCCTCCACCCATTCGTCCGCGGACTTATGTTTTACTACGGGCTGGACTTTCATGATCTGGCACCGAACTTCATCCTCAACATCTCGGCGTTCATCATCATGTGCGAGGCCTTCCTCTGCATCATGCCCCACTTCGGCCTATGGCTGAAGACCTTCAACATAAAGCCAAAGGTGGTGGGCGGCCAGCAAGCAAAGTGCGGGGGCGCCATGGTGGGCAAGATGCCCAATGTCATCTGGCCCGAGGGCTCTTTTGTGGAGACTGTGAAGGGGTGGCAATCGGGGTGGTTCTACATCACCGAGCCGTGCAACACCAACTGGGTGGCGGCCCCCGAATTTCGATCCGACGTCCCCATGCGGCTCACCTCCTGGAAAGAGAAGGGCTTAGCCTAGGGCTCAGCGGTGGAGCTGACCGGACTTCAGACCTGCGTCCGGAATATGATAAGCAAGAAAATCAAGCTCGTCAATGTAGTCCAGGTTATGCTCCTCCGCCAGATCCTTCCGTGCCAGAGACGGGTTTGCAATCTGTGGGAGTTCGACCCGGTCGAACATCAGACGCTGCGAGAGCTCTTCGGCACGATGCGCGAAGACGTCTGGAAAGTGTTGTTCAAGACCACTAAGGTACCACCGCCCATAATCGAAGATCGCGGACTCAGCGCAAAGCGCCCATCCAATCCGGTAAGTTTTTATATTTTGCAAGATGTGCCTTGTACCGGCACATTTGCGGGAGGAATCTAAGCCTCCATGCTGATTTAACAGGACTGGGTAGAGATAGCAGAGCGGATTGACTTCCCGGCTCCGCTACCTGAAGATCCAGAATCGTCTCTTCTAATGAAGATGCTGTTTTCGGCGCCCAATGAGGTGCCGGAGAAGAAGGCCAAGAAGGCGGCCGCGGGGACCAGGAGAGGTCTCCAGTGCAAGGTTGCTTCGGACGTGACGTCCGAAGACACTGAGACGCACTCGTCTAACAAAGACAAGGAGGAGGAAGAGGAAATCCCTCCCCCCCAATCGGGGGGAGGGGGGAGAAGAGAAAGGCCGCCCCGCAAGGGGAGGCCGAGGTGTCCAAGAAGGAAAGGATCCTCCTTCCGGACCATTCCACCACAGCCACCTACAGCGGTGAGGAGTGGGAGCCCAGGGACAAGCCCCTGGCTAAGTCGTAAGTATCCGAACACAATAGTATTTCCGGTAAGTTTGTTTTATTGCTTCTTACCATGCCGGACGCGTGCTTGCAGTCTGGCCAAATCCAGCATCGATGTATCCTCCTCTTCGGAGGGGTCCCTGGGCCCGTCGGCGATGAACATCGATTCACTCCCGATAGCCTCCTCCCCCAGGCCCGCGGACGACATCGAGGTGTTGTCTCAAAGGATACCAGGTGAAGGGGAGACAGTTCCGAAGACACCCCCAGGCGAAATCCCAGTCGCTGGGCACATGGGGGGGGGGGAAGACCCCCATGGACTCCAATAATGGGGGCCGCGCAAGCTTGGCCCCCAGCCGAATGCGGCTCCGGAAACCCAAGTGGTTCCGGATTCAGGCCGACAGCCTCTCTCTAAGGGAAGCGAGCTACCTGTACCGATGACCTCTGTCCATCCATAGGCATCGGACAACTTGTTGGAAGCGCTTCACGACGCTTCCATTGATGAAGAACACCATACCCTTCTGAGTATTGTGATTGAGAAGGTCTATTCCGCCAAAAGCGGATTGACCGAAGCCTGCGCTAGCCTCCTAACAGGCTTTTAGGTAAGTAACAAAATTGTAAGAAAATATGACAGTATAGACAGTAGCCCCTGATGCTCTGTTTGGTGTTAGGAAAGAAAGGCCGAATAGAGGATCAAATAACATCCGCAGGAGTCGAACAGAAGATGTCTATGTGAATAAGCAGGTGTCGCTGCTGGCCGCTGCCGCTCGTACTGCGGAGGTTTTCGGACTGAAGCGGGACCTGGAGCGGACCGAGGGAGAGCTCGGCCTCGTGAAGAGGCAGCTCAAGGAAAACAAAGGTACACAATACCCCGTCTATATATTTAGAAAGGAAAAATGTTTTCTGCTAATAAAAGCGTCATGAACTTTACTAGGGGCCACGATCGAAGTGGCGACCCTTAAGACGGCGCTGACCAAGGCCGAAGACAAAGCGGCCAAGGAGCGCACCGAGCGCGAGAAGCAAGAGGCCCGGGTCAACGAGGTCCAGCAAGAGCTCCAGGATTTCGTCCAAAAATATGAGTCCTTGGAGCATGACTCTAAGACGCAAGAGTCCGAGCTTGCTAAGGCCCTCCAGAGCGCACGAGACGCCAAAGCCAAAGCCCAAAAGGCCCTCCAGGAGATTCAGGCGACTAAGAAGATTGCGGCGGGTAAGGCATTCATTATGCAAAGCAAGCATGTGAAGGAGACTTTCCTTTTACTTACTGGAATTTGGAGCTCTCTAGGAGCGTTCGCGGATCTACCATGCAGCATATCTGGTGCCGCAGAGTTCTACCAAGCCGAAGAAGGGAGCTCGATGGAGAAGTTGTTCTGGTCTCAGTATATTGGGACCGAACATCCGATGCCCTTGAGCCACCAGCTGAAGCAACTGGTCGAACTGCACAAGGCGGCCGAACTGGCCATGAAGGACCTCATAGTCCGGCTGTGGCCTCCCGAGCCTCTGCCCAGCAACTACTTCAGCGTCGTAAAGCGGCTTGTGAGTGCCTGCCCGCGGCTTGAAGTCATAAAGTGGTCAGTTTACATTGAAGGTGCGCGAATGGCCTTCGCCTGCGCAAAAGTGCACTTGGCGAAGATGGATGCCGAGAAGCTGATGACGGAGGGCCACCGAATGGCAAGGAGCACTGCCGGCCCGAAAAGTATTATGACAGTGTCCTGAAGGGCTCCTGCCTTGTGGCGGAGCAATGTGCTAAGGATGTAATCTTTGAGTGAATGTACTCATTTTATCATGTAATGTGAAACAAGTTCTTTTGCGCAATATAACACTTGTTGATTTAAAATTTTACCTTCTGTGCGTCCGTTTATAAAATCTGAGAGTTGGCCAGTCGTCAGCTTCTGCCCCATGTAACTAGTACAGGGGTGTTCGGGATAAATATAAACACTCTTTATCTAATTTTTTGGTCCTTTAAGGAGGTGTTTAGCGCAACAAACAAGGCAATCGGACTATACAGCTTTATCACCCTCACTTAGCCATAGAAGTTCCATAATTTTAAATTGTGGCATAGCCCCTGGTATTCGGAAAGCCGAACTTGGGGCGCTATACACGCCTAAATCAGACAAAGGCCGATTCCTCGCCCAAAGCGGAAAAAATCTTTAAGGATTTGAAACCTCTTGAATAGCGACCAGCTCTCGCCGCATCATGACAGTCAGTTTTTGGCTTTCTCTACTAAGGTGCTCGTCCGGAAGAACCGGGACACAATCGCAGTAGTTCTCCCTGTGCCACCTTAGCCGATATAGCAGAATGTAAGGCAGCAACACATGGGAGCCGGGCAACCAAACTATTGACCCAAGACATGATTCGGAGCTGATGCATATAATGCTATAAGTTCGGGGTGCCGCACTGTCGAAAGTGTTCGAACTTTTCTTGCCATGTTATGGGGTACACTGAAGCCCCTGGCGAACTGAACGTACCAAAATGTATGGGTGCAATTTGTAATAAATAAACAGTCAAGGAAAAAGAAAAATAAATGTAATAATAAGCTGACGATGTACATTATTTTCCATTGTTATTTGGATGATACGTAAAGGTGTATGTATACAAGTAGTGCGATAAGCAAAATAGGACTATTTGACATGTCCTAACCAAGAGCGAGCTGCGTGCGCGTATGGAAAAACAGGTATAGCGATCGTTATCAGAGACCACCTGGGGATTCCCTCGTACGTCAAAGCTTCTTGCCTCCTTGGTGTTTCCGTCCCATGATGGGTCCGATAATCAGGTTATCGGAAGAGCCTCAAGAAGATAGGGACCTGAAAGAAAGAAAAGGGTGAAGGTATACGGATCGTGAGGCGGTTGATCCGCATTGTGGACCGCATTCTAGCTGTGCCTCTGTATATGCCCATGGTATTTTAAGTGTGTAATTATGTACGCGCGGCACAAATTTCACCGCCTGACTGGGACTGGGACGGAGGCCGAATTGCTAGGCGAGCTCTGGACGGGCCGGATGATCTTGTTGCAGAGTACTTTGGACTCGCTTGACGGTGTCCAGAGGCTTTATTGGCGAATTGGAGGTCTGCCTAAGAAGGCTGCTCTGTACTTTTGCTGCGAGGGCCGCAGTGTGCTCCTCCGTACGGAGGGAGTGCTCTGTGTTTCCATTGACTGTTATAACCCCACGAGGTCCGGGCATATTGAGCTTGAGGTAGGCATAGTGCGGCATCACATTGAATCTAGCAAATGCGGTTCGTCCGAGCAGTGCATGATAGCCACTGCGGAAGGGGACGATGTCGAAGATTAACTCCTCGCTTCGGAAGTTGTCCGGAGATCTGAAGACTACTTCCAGTGTGATTGAGCTCGTGCAACAGGCCTCTACACCTGGTATGACACCTTTAAAGGTGGTTTTGGTGGGTTTGATCCTTGAGGGATCGATGCCCATTTTGCGCACTGTATCCTGATAGAGCAGGTTTAGGCTGCTGCCACCATCCATGAGGACTCGTGTGAGGTGGAATCCGTCAATGATAGGTTCAAGGACCAGTGCGGCTGAACCGCCATGATGGATACTGGTCGGATGGTCCCTGCGGTCGAAGGTGATCGGACAAGAAGACCATGGGTTGAACTTTGGGGCGACTGGCTCCATCGCGTAGACGTCCCTTAGTGCATGCTTCTGCTCCCGCTTGGGAATATGGGTGGCGTATATCATATTTGCCGTTTTCACTTGGGGAGGAAATTTCTTCTGTCCTCCTGTGTTCGGCGGCCGGGGCTCCTCATCGTCCTCACTATGCGGCCCCTTTTCCTTGTTTTTGGCATTCAACTTGCCGGCCTGTTTAAACACCCAACATTCTCTATTGGTGTGGTTGGCTGGTTTATCGGGGGTGCCGTGAATTTGACATGAGCGATCGAGTATGCGGTCCAGACTGGACGGGCCCGGATTGTTTCTTTTGAATGGCTTTTTCCGCTGACCGGACTTAGAGCCATTGAATCCGGCATTGACGACCGTTTCTTCGGTGTTATCGCCATTATTGCAATGCTTGTGTCTGTTGCATAGGGGCTTGCCATTGCTGTCTCTGGCGTCTGAGGTGCCAGGATTTCTTGATGTGCTGTTGCTACGAGCCAACCAACTATCCTCACCCACACAAAAGCGGGTCATGAGTGTCGTGAGGGATGCCATGGACTTTGGCTTCTCTTGGACGAGGTGTCGGGCAGGCCACTCGTCGCGGATATTATGCTTAAAGGCCGCTAGGGCTTCGGCGTCCGGACAGTCGACAATTTGGTTAGGAACCGAGTCCAGAATTTCCTGGCTGACTCTCGGGGCTGTTGGGTTATGTGACTTAAATCATCAGCATCCGGTGGTCGCACATAAGTGCCCTGGAAGTTATCTAGGAATGCGTCTTCCAGGTTCTCCCAACTTCCAATGGAGTTGCCGGCAAACTATTCAGGCCGGTCCCTTGAGTTTTAGTGGGAGGTACTGGATGGCATGTAGATCATCACCGCGGGCCATGTGAATGTGGAGAAGTAAATCTTCTATCCATACCGCGGGGTATGTAATCCCATCGTAGGGCTCGATATTCACGGGCTTAAACCCTTCTGGGAATTCATGCTCCATTACTTCATCAGTGAAGCATAGGGGGTGTGCGGCGCCTCTATGCCGAGCTACATCACGACGCAGTTCAAATGAGTCCGGTTTGTTGTATTCGGCCTGGCCGGAATTGTATTTAGTATACCTGGTATGCCAGTCATCATCACGCGTTGGGGCGCGCCTGAGGGGTTCCTGGATTAAGGGGTCCTCGGATAGCCGGACTATATACTTTGGCCGGACTGTTGGACTATGAAGATACAAGTTTGAAGATTTTGTCCCGTGTTCGGATGGGACTCTCCTTTGCGTGGAAGGCAAGCTTGGATATTCGTATGTGTAGATTTCCTTATCTGTAACAGACTCTGTGTAACCCTAGCCCCCTCCGATATCTATATAAACCGGAGGGTTTAGTCCGTAGGACAACAACAATCATAATCATAGGCTAGCTTCTAGGGTTTAGCCTCTACGATCTCGTGGTAGATCAACTCTTGTAATACTCATATCATCAAGATCAATCAAGTAGGAAGTAGGGTATTACCTCCATCGAGAGGGCCCGAACCTGGGTAAAACATCGTGTCCCCTGCCTCCTGTTACCATTAGCCTTAGACGCACAGTTCGGGACCCCCTACCCAAGATCCATCGGTTTTGACACTGGCATTGGTGCTTTCATTGAGAGTTCCACTGTGCCGTCGCGATAAGGCTTGAGGGCTCCCTAGATCATCTTCAACGATGTGGTCCATTGGGAGGTTTTCCTTCCCGGACAGATCTTTGTATTCGGCGGCTTCATACTGCGGGCCAACTCGCTTGGCCATCTGGAGCAGATCGACAGCTACGCCCCTGGCCATCAGGTTAGGTTTGGAAGCTTAAACTATACTGCCGACATCCACGGAGACTTGAGCTTCGATGGACTCGAGCCCATGACAGGTGCGCCGAACAATCACAACGGACATGACTTTGATCTGCTGTCGGACAGTATTCGGGAGATCGCACCCGCGTTGGCGCCGGGAATCAATCCGGAGCAGATCATGCCTTCCGAGGACGGGTGGATGGACCCCGCCACAGAGGCCACACACTCATCAGCGTCGGAGCTGAACACTGATCCCACCTCCTGTGAGAGTGGCGTTATCGGACCCCCGGACTCGTCACCGGCTGCAGGGTCCAAACCGCGTGCGTCTGTGCCTATCGAATCAGATCGGGCACCCGTCATGGAGTTCACCACCGCGGATATTTTTCACCACTCACCCCTGGGTGATGTGCTGAACTCATTAAGGTCTCTGTCCTTGTCAGAAGATTCTTGGACGAACTATGTCCGGCTCGAGTGGGAAGCGGACGACGCTTCATAGCCATTGTCGATGACTTAACCGACATGCTCGATTTCGACTATGAAGACGTCGACGGTATTTATGACGACACAGGAGAAGAACAGGAACCACCTCCCACTGGGCGCTGGGCTGCCACCTCATTATACGATATATACATGGTGGACACACCAAAAGAAGTCGATGGTGACGATACAACGAAGGATAATCCCCTCGATAAGCCACCAAAGCGGTGCCGTAGACACCGCTCTAAATTCCGCCACAGTAAAAACAGCGACAACAACGCAAGAAACAATAATACCCCGGTTGATTCCAAAGGAAACGATGACCCAATGGACCCAGCGATGGAGCAGGGTGAGCCAGGTGACGACGGAAATAGTCCGGAGCCGACGTCAAATAACACCGATCCCGAGGGTAAAACTCAACAACCTGTCTCCGGAGAGGAGGACAGCCCGGACGATGATGCACTTATCGTCCCAGAAAAACTCTTGGAACAAGAGAACCTCCACAGAAGACTTATCGCCACCGCGAGGAGCCTAAAGAAGCAGAAGCAAAGGCTTAAGGCCATGCAGGATACGCTCAACCGTAGGTGGTACAAAGTGCTCGACATAGAAGAAAAATACGGCGACGATCGCCGCACAAAGAGCTATCCAAAGCGCAAGCTCCTGCACGAATTTTACGACGAGGCCATAGATCCCACTCCGCCGAAAATGACCGATCAGCCAGACCGACCACCCCGCGGCTGTGACAAGACGACTAATGATGCCGCCCACAAGTCAGCACACAATTTACATGAGCTCCTGGACAGAAAGTCTGGTATGGCCAGATCCATCTACGGATCTAGGAAGTGCGCTCTAGCACAGGATCAGAACTACGAAACGATCATATTGATCGAATACCAGCTTGGAATCATAACCGAACACAACAACCGTCGATAGCATGGCCACGACACAACCAAATACAGGGGTGCCACACACCTCCTGTGCTTCACCGATGAGGTGCTGGATCATGAATTTCTGGAAGGATTTAAACCCGTGAATATAGAGGCATACGACGGAACTACAGACCCTGGGGTCTGGATCGAGGACTTTATCCTTCATATCCATATGGCTCACGGAGACGATCTCCACGCCATCAAATATCTACACCTATTAAAGGGACCAGCTCGGCACTGGTTGGAAAGCCTTCCCGAAAACTCAATTGGAAGTTGGGAGGAGCTCGAGGATGCTTTCAGGGCCAATTTTCAAGGGACTTATGTCCAGCCTCCGGACACTGACGACCTAAGTCATATAATTCAACAGCCCCGAGAATCAGCCCGAAAGCTCTGGAATAGGTTTCTTACTAAGAAGAATCAAATAGTCGATTGCTCGGATGTCGAGGCCTTAGAGGCCTTCAAACACAGTATCCGGGACGAATGGCTTGCCAGACACCTCGACCAAGGAAAGCCGAGGACGATGGGAGCCTTAACAAGCCTTATGACCCGCTTTTGCGTGGGCGAGGACAACTGGCTGGCCCGTAGCGGTACCAGCGACCCAAGAACATCCAAAGTCAGGGATGGCAACAGGAAGCCGCGATGCAACAAAAACAAGCGTCAAAACAATGATAGCATCCGAGAGAACACGACGGTCAATGCCGAATTCAGGGGCTCTCGACCCGGTCAACGGAAGAAGCCATTCAAAGGCATCAGAGATGGGTCATCCAGCCTAAACAAGATTCTAGACAAATTATGTCAGATTCACGGCACCCCCGAAAAACCTGCAAACCACACCCACAGAGAGTGCTGGGTCTTCAAGCAGGCTGGGAAACTGAATGCCGAACAAAAGGGGAGGGAGACACCAAGTGAAAAAGAGGATGAGCCTTGTCAGCCGAACACTGGAGGACAGAAAAAATTCCCACCAGAAGTCAAAACAGTGAATATGATTTACGTAACTCACAGTCCAAAGAGAACGCGCAAACGTGCACTCAGAGACGTATACGCTGTTGAGCCCGTCACCCCCAAATTTAATCCCTGGTCGGCCTGCCCGATCACCATCGATTGCAGGGACCATCCGACTAGTGTCCGGCACGGAGGATCGGCTGCCTTGGTGCTCGACCCAATAATTGATGGATACCGTCTCACACGAGTCCTCATGGACGGCGGCAGCAGTCTAAACCTGATATATCAGGACACTGTCCGCAAAATGGGGATAGACCCTTCAAGGATCAGCCTAAGTAATACTACCTTGAAAGGAGTAATACCAGGCGTCGAGGCCCACTATACGGGCTCTCTAGTACTAGAGGTTGTATTTGGTTCTCCCCACAACTTCAGAAGCAAGGAATTAACCTTCGACATCGCACCATTCCGGAGTGGCTATCATGCACTACTCGGACGAATGGCCTTTGCTCGTTTTAATGCAGTACCGCATTACGCCTACCTCAAACTTAAGATGCCCGGTCCACGCGGCGTCATCACAATTAGCGAGAACACAGAGCGTTCCTTACGCACGGAAGAATATGTGGCGGCTCTAGCAGCCGAACACTGAGCGGTCCCTCCAACTAGGACTAATGGCCGGTCGTCAGGACCACGGACACGGTTAGACGAGTCCGGCGCTCCACCTAATGTAACAGCCCAGTTGGGATTTCCCCACAAACGATGCTAGGGGCTACTCGCGAAAGGAGCCCATAGTTTGGCTCGACCCTATCAATAAAAAAGCATATTGCATTTTCATGATTCATTCAGATTAATGAACACCTTGCACAAAGTATTTCACCTGGGTTTTTTCTTTTACAGATGATCATCGTGCTACACCCTTCCAGGATATAGCACAACGGAGATAAAGGCGCAGACATGCAGCAGGGCCCCGCACAAAGGTTTCTTTTTAGATTAAGACCATGCGTAAAACTTTTTAACATCTCTTGTTGTGTCTTCCCCTCCGAAAAATTTATACAACCGGGAGGGATACGGGCGCTTTCGGCATTTTTGTCACACCAGACCACTGCTCATACCTGGAAACACAAGGCTTATTGTTAAGGGCGTTATTCAGCCCAGTACACATTATAAAGTCCGAATACCTTAGGGAGTGTTCGGCGTCGTGAGTTTGGCCTTATATGCATCAGCTCTGAATCATGTCTTTGGTCAAATGTTGGGTTTGCCCGGCTCCCGTGTTTCGCTACCTTACGTTCCGTTCTATCGGCTAAGGCGGCACCGGGAGAACTACTGCGATTGTGCCCCGGTTCACTTGGACGAGCACCTCAGTAGAGAAAGCCAAAAACTGACTGTCATGATACATCGCGAGACTGGTCAACCACTCGATGACCCAACGGAATCTTCATGATTCCTCCGCATTAACGAAGGACCGGTTTCCCGGTCACGTACATACGTGCACCATATCCGGCTGAACGCGAAAGTACCAGGGGCTATATAGTAGCCCCACCGTCAAACTCCTATGGCTAAGTGAAAGTGTTAAAGCTATATAGTCTGATTGCCTGGTTCGCCGCGCTATCACCTCCTTAAGGGACCAAGACGTTGGATTAAGTGTGACTACGCGTTTTCTCGAACACCCCTGCATTATATGCGCGGGGACTGAAGCCGATGACTGCAAACTTTCAGTATATATATACATAAACGGCCGCACAGGAGGCATTATAATACTTTCGGGCAAAAGTATAAAACAACCTTTATAATCAAAATAGCATTGTCTTTACAATCACGATACATGTCATTCAAACATGGCACTCTTTGAGCACTGAGCCTCTATTAAACGGGCGCCTTCTAATACTTCCCCGAAATAGTGCTCGGCCGGGTCCTGGCCATCCGCCGCACTCCAGGTTGCAAAAGCGGTGGCTTCCATCCTAGCCCAGTATGTTTTAACACGGGCAAGAGCCATCCGCGCACCCTCTATGCGTGCCGACCTCTTCACAGCATCGATATGCGACACAACACCAAGGAATTGTTGCACCAATCCAAGATAGCTGTCCGACCTTGGCCCTTGTGGCCAAAGATGATCCACGACAGACCTCATAACAAGCCCGGACAACCTGTGGAGTTCGGCCCATGCGGCCATCTTTTCATTCAATGGCAGCGGACGCATCGGGGCACTGAACTGCGACCAGAATAACCTCTCAGCCTTATGGCCTTCCGATCTTTGTAAAACTCGGACGCATCAGCAACACTCTTTGCCAGGTTTGCATATGCGTCCGTCGCACTCCACAACTGATCTAGAGGGGCATACTTCGGATCTCCGAATTTCATCCGCAACATATAGGGCTTTCCGGCCACGATATCTCCGGCCTCACGAAGCTCCTCGCTCATCCCGCTCATTTCAGAGCGGGTTTCCTTGGCTACCTCTAGGGCCTTCTTCAAATCAGCCGCTTTTGCTTGATTCTCCTTTTCAAGGAGCTCACGGCAGTTGGCGGCATCTTCCAGCGCGGTAGCCATCTAGGCTATCTTTTCTTTGCTCCGGCAATGAGCGGCCTGTTCGGCTCTTAACTCCTTGACCGCCTTCAAGGCGGCCGCATCACTTATCCGAGCTTGATCCTTAGCTCGGGCAAGCTCCGCCCGAAGGGTTTCCACGGTAGCAGCTCCATCTGCAGTCACAGCATAGTACATATACTAGCATCATGCTCCTCTTAAAGCTGTGCTGACAAGCCGAATATACGTACCCTGGGCCTCGTCAAGCCTCTTGTTAACAAGCATGATGTCGGCATCGGCCACGTCTAGCTGCCGCTTCAGTTTGGCAAAATCAGCAGATCGGTCGGCCGTCGAACCCTCAGCCACCTGCACATAAAGCAGCATGATTATTAATAGAGATTATGATCCTCTGTCCGCCACGTTGATGGCAGCCAGAGTCTCAGGGGCTACTATCTATATAGAGCACACTTGGCATGTGTGGAAACATCAAAAATACACTTTTTGCATACCTCAAAGCCTCTCAGTAGACTCGTAAAAGCTTCATTCAAACCGCTTTTCGTGGATGAAATCCTCTCAACTACCGTGCCCATTAGAGCACGATGCATCTCGGAGATGGCCGCTCGCTCCAAAAGGCCCATTAGTGTGTCCGGCTATGCGCCGGGCAATCCCGGACTCCCCCTGAAGCTCTACTTGGGAGCCGGATATTTCAGATTCTAGGCAGCCAAGTGTCGACTTCTGGCCCTGGTGGATCCGGAGAAATCCTTCGTAATGACACTTCGGGGTCGTCCACCCCATGTGAAGGGGAGGCAGGGGGAGGCGACTCGCTCTCCATCATCTCCGAAGGAAGATCCCCCGAGGACGAATTCTGTGGAGAAGGGCTACGAGCCGGACTGCAACAAATATGTTTTGGTCATTATTCTCAGAGACAAAACAGGATATGTTTATCAAGGTACTCTTTCACTTACGGTTCGGTGGAGGACCGGCCCCCTTGCGAGGTTTTCTTCCCTCGTTTAGAATCTTCCGTTTCCAAATCCTCGGGGGCGCCCCTTTTCTTACCTTGGGGAGAGGGGATTTTAGATTCCCCTCCCTGATTATCCTCCTTCGCGGAGGCACCTAGTCCTCCAATATGGATGTGTAAAAAATGAGGCCCATCTATGGCTTCTCTATTCCTCCTCTCGTCTTCGCTTGATGGCACCTGATACGGCGCACGGTCATGCATCCTGGTCAACAAAGGATTCACCGAGCCTTCGGGAAGAGGGGCCGGACACCTAATCCTCTCCGCCTTCTTCAGCCAGTCCTGGCAGAGAACATTTTTTAGAATGATGTTATAATAAATATAAAGGATGGTGTGTTCGGTAGCAGAAGTATTTACCGGGGTATCCGGGCGGTTACAATTGAGACCAATGTCCTCAGTGGTGTCCGGACACTTTATTCGTGATCCGAAGAATAACTCGTACATCTCTTTGAGCGTCATGCCAAAGGATTGTTGAACGGTTCGCGGTCCTTTCGGGTTGAACTCCCACATATGGAGAGGACGACGTTGGCAGGGCAGGACTCGACGAACCAACATCACTTGCATTGTCCTGGCAAGACTGATATCCCTCTTGAGAAGGTCTCGGATGCGGCTCTGTAATGTCGGCACATCATTTGCCAGCCCCTAGTCCAGCCCTTTGTTGACCCATGATGCCAGTTGTGGTGGAGGGCCCGGGCGGAATGCTGGAGCAGCCACCCACTTTGTACCTTGGGGAGCAGTGATGTAAAACCACTCCCGCTGCCATAAATCAGAAGTGTCCATGAAAGAGCCCTTTGGCCATGGGGCGTCAGCGCCTTTGCTTATTATAGCACCTCCGCACTCCGCGTGACGCCCTTCGATCACCCTCGGCCTCACATTGAAGGTCTTGAGCCATCGGCCGAAGTGGGGGTGATGCGGTGGAAGGCTTCACACACGATGATAAACGACGAGATGTGAAGAACGGAATCCGGAGCTAGATCGTGGAAATCTAGTTCGTAATAGAACATGAGCCCTCTTATGAAGGGATCAACGCTAAAACCTAGCCCTCGGAGAAAGTGGGAGATAAATACAATGCTCTCGTTGGGCTCAGGAGTGATCACGACCTGCCCTGGAGCAGGTAGCCTGTGCAGAATCTCGGCGGTGAGATACGTGGCCTCCCTAAGCTTCCGGATGTCTTCCTCTGTGACGGAGGAGGCCATCCACCAGCCTTGATTGGATTCGGACATGGTCGAAAGACTGAGGTGCTTTAGCTTGAGCCTTGGGTGTTGGAACTCGAGGTACGGGACGGGAAGGATCGAGCGTGGAAAGAAAAGGACAAGCCTTGGCCCCCTTTATAAAGAGGACGAATATCAAGCGTCCCCTGCGTGACCATTTGGGACTTGCCCAAAATCGAGGAGTCATATTAAACAAACACGGTTGGGTTACCCACGCAATCCCGTGATAAGGGGGGACACGATCTCTGCTTCGACAAGACGTGCCTGTAAAACCGCCTCGCAGCACGTGTAGTGGCTGGTTATGAAAACGATTTGAATAAAGACTGAACCGTGGCGTGATGTCATGCTATCAAGAGCTGTCAGCAGATTAGATTTGTGAAATATTATACTCCCTACGGTGGTATGTGTAATTTGTTTTGCAGAGCCGGACACGGCCCTTGTGTCCTAAATCTTCTATGGAGTATTCGGAGAAGGAACCCGCCTTGCAATGCCAAAGACAATCTGCGCGCCGGACTCATCGTCATTGAAGCCTGGTTCAGGGGCTACTGAGGGAGTCCTGGATTAAGGGGTCCTTGGACAGCCGGACTATATACTTTGGCCGGACTGTTGGACTATGAAGATACAAGATTGAAGACTTTGTCCCATGTCCGGATGGGACTCTCCTTTGCATGGAAGGCAAGCTTGGATATTCGGATGTGTAGATTTCCTTCTCTATAACCGACTCTGTGTAACCCTAGCACCCTCCAGTATCTATATAAACCGGAGGGTTTAGTCCGTAGGACAACAACAATCATAATCATAGGCTAGCTTCTAGGGTTTAGCCTCTACGATCTCGTGGTAGATCAACTCTTGTAATACTCATATCATCAAGATCAATCAAGCAAGAAGTAGGGTATTACCTCCATCGAGAGGGACCGAACCTGGGTAAAACATCGTGTCCCCTGCCTCCTGTTACCATTAGCCTTAGACGCACAGTTCGGGACCCCCTACCCGAGATCCACCGGTTTTGACACCGACAGCGCCCCCGTGATCCAAAGATCGATCTTGACTGTCCTGCTTTGTTTTCCAATTCGTCTCGCAGGTCATGCGTGTAGCCCCAGGCCTTCGTGTGTTTATTTGTTTGGCGACAGGGTGCGGGCTGGTTTCGGGCTGATATGCCGCTTTGTCTCGGCCACGAGGTGGCCGGTCAGCCGCATCCTTCGCTGGTAGTGTAGGCTCTAGTGCCTCCTCCTCGAATTGAGGTAACAACCTGCGCTTCGGGTAACTTTTGGTTGGGCGCTTGAGTCTGTATTCCTCGGCTACCAGGACCTTAGTCCATCTATCAGTTAGCAGATCTTGATCAACTTGAAAGCTGCTGCTATTTTTTCTTCAGGCTTTTTGCAGTGGCTATAAGCCGGCTTGAAGCGCTCCTGCTCGACGGGATCCTCCGGCACGATGAATTCTTCGTCGCCGAGGCTCACCTCGTGTTCAGAGAGAGGCATGTAATTGTCGTCCTCCGAGTCTCCATCCACTGCCTGTTCATCAGGGCTGGCTTGCCCATCCTCCCGTCCGGCTTGCTCGAAGCTTGGCTGGGCGGGATTGTTTTCGTCTTCGGCATCATCCAGACTGCTATTGTCTCTTGTGCTGGTATCGCTATTTTTGCTATTGCGGGGCTTAGAGCGGCGCCGCTGACGCCGGCGCTTAGATTGCTTCTCGAGGGGATTATCCTCTGTTTCCTCATCACCATTGCTTTCTTTGGGTGTGTCCACCATATATATATATATCATATGATGAGGTGGATGTCCAGCGCCCTGTGGGTGGTGGTTCCTGTTCTTCTCCTACATCGTCGTCCATACCGTCGATGTCTTCGGAGTCAAAATCAAGCATGTCGGTTAAGTCGTCGACAATGGCTATTAAGTGGGTGGTGGGTGGGCAACGAATTTCTTCATCATCTGCTTCCCACTCAAGCCGGACATAGTTTGGCCAAGAGTCTCCTAATAGGGAGAGGAATTTTAATGAGCTTAGCACGTCACCCAAGGGCGAGTGCTGAAAGATATCCGCGGAGCTAAACTCCATGATTGGTGCCCAGTCAGGTTCGATGGGCACAGATGCACGCGGTTCGGAGCCTATGGCCGGAGACGAGTCCGAGGGTCCGTTGACACAGACCTCATTGGAGGCGAAGTCTATGTTCGGCTCTATCGCTGCTGAGTGTGCGGCTTCCGTGGTGGGGTCCATCCACCCATCCTCGAATGGCACGATCTGCTCCGGATTTACGGCCAGAGCAGCTGCAGGTGCGTTCTCCTGAACACCGTCCGATGGTAGATCTAAGTCATGCTCATCGTGACTGTACGGCGCACCTGTCATGGGCTCGAATCCGTCGAGGATCAAGTCTCCGCGGATGCCAGCAGTGTAGTTCAGGCTTCCAAACATGACCTGATGGCCAGGGGCGTAGCTATCGATCTGCTCCAGGTGGCCAAGCAAGTTGGCCCGCAGTGCGAAGCCGCCGAATACGAAGATCTGTCCGGGGAGGAAAACCTCACCCCAGATCGCATTGTTGTGGATGATTGAAGGAGCCATCAAGCCTTACCGTGACGACATACTGGAACTCTCAATGAAAGCACCAATGTCGGTGTCAAAACTGGCAGATCTCGGGTAGGGGGTCCTGAACTGTGCATCTAAGGCTAATGGTAACAGGAGGCGGGGGACACAATGTTTATCCAGGTTCGGGCCCTCTCGATGGAGGTAATACCCTACTTCCTGCTTGATTGATCTTGATGATATGAGTATTACAAGAGTTGATCTACAACGAGATCGTAGAGGCTAAACCCTAGAAGCTAGCCTATGATTCTGATTGTTCTTGTTCTACGGACTAAACCCTCTGGTTTATATAGACACCGGAGGGGGCTAGGGTTACACAGAGTCGGTTACAGAAAAAGGAATCTACATATCCGAATTGCCAAGCTTGCCTTCCACGCAAAGGAGAGTCCCACCCAGACACGGGACGAAGTCTTCAATCTTGTATCTTGATAGTCCAACATTCCGGCATAAGCATATAGTCCGGCTGTCCGAGGACCCCCTAATCCTAGACTCCCTCAGTCGCCGCATCCCAGAAACTGCCCGGACACGACCACATTGCCCTACCCAAGCAGACAGAATCCGGGCAAAACGGACGTCCGTTTGGGGTCGCGCGGTGGAGTTGGCCTAATGACACTAGTAGAAAACCAGACTTTGGTTTTTGCCAGATCAGAGCAGCAATCCCAGTTGTGTTATGAACCGGGACTAATGGGTGCATCAGTCCCGGTTCGAGCAGCCAGGACGCCAGCCGGGCCTCGGCAGGCATCAGTCCTGGTTCGGCTGGTAGCTTTAGTCCCTGTTCCAGCCACCAACCGGGACTAAAGGGGTCCTTTAGTCTCGGTTGGTGACTGGAACCGAGACTAAAGGTCAGTCTTCAGTCCCGGTTCTGGCCACCAACCGGGACTAAAAAATGCTTATATATATGCTTGCCCCTGCCCGCTCACTGCTTCGTTTTTTGGCCAGCCAGCATGTGGGAGATGTGTGCTGCTCTGTTTCACCTTCTATGCACATGAGGTGTTCGATGAAATGTCCGAGCCACACTTAAGCTTTCTTCTCTCCAAGCTCGACCTCCAAGCTACATTTTCCTCAAGATTTGTCTAGGTTTGGCGGTGCACCAACTACACAAGTGTCCTAAAAGGTTAGCAACTTCATCCTTTCATCTCTCACTGCTAGTTTAGCTCATTTCAAATGATCTAGAAGTAGAGTGGTTTGTGGGTTTTACTGGAGGAGTGTATGTGGGAGTTCATTTGATTTAGATGCACAATTTGAGCTCAAATTAACTTCTTAGAGTTTGCACATGTGTAGGGTGTCGTCCCTTCCCCGTCCCCGTCCCCGTCCTCACCGCCGTCGATCGCCCCCGCCGATCTCATCGCCGGCACCACCGTGGTGAGCCTCTTGTTCTTATCTTCTTTTTAAAAGAAAAAATTCTTACTTGTATGATTTAGATAGCTACTTGTATAATTTTCTTACTTTTATTATTGTTTGTTATTATATAGTGCCATGGTTTTGGTATCCGCCCCCGTTGGCTCTCGTCCGGTCTATGATTTGGATGTGGTATATTATCTTTTATAACTATTTGTTTCATTTAGTGTTTATGACAATTATGCTGACCAATGTGACATAGATGTTTTTATATAGAAGGCATGTGAACCGAAAATTCCAACCGACCCTCTTGTCGAGAGGTTAAATTTGTTTAAAAAGAAAACAATTATTTGAAAGAAAAAATTAAAAGAGTTGAAGAGGAGAAGATGAAACTGGAGTTGCATGTTGACGATGTCGTCGATGATCAAAAGATCCATATGGATGCAATGCGCTTGAAGATTAGAAAATATGACATTGATAATGAGGCTTGGTATCAGTATGTTGTTGGATCAATAGTTACCTTAGTTGCGATTTTGATCGCATTTGTTGTTGCATTTAAATGTTTTACATAGTTGTATGTTATTTTTAGTGTATGTTTTAATTAGATGCTCTAGAGAGCTGTATATTGTTCTATGAGAACTATGTATAAACTTTATGTATTTATTTTTTCAGTAATAACATTTGATCACTACTGTAGTTTGGTTTTAATGTGATGATGAACTTGTATTAATTTGGTCATTTCTCTATTCATGATGTTTTGTAATGGTTTTTGATAAACTTAATTATGTAATGCACACAAACGAACCAACAATGGATGCACGGTGGCCGATGCACCTCCAACTACATTACGGGCCTGCATATTTTCTCGATGTGGCTGAGGCAAACAAGTAGAATGGTTTTATGTATTGTCCATGTATTGTCTATGGGAATATGAAATATTACTCTGACTCGAAAACCCTTCAGTTCCACCTGCTTGAGAAGGGTTACATGCCACACTATAATGTTTGGACCAAGCACGAAGAAAGAGGTGATGGAAGACAACGAAGAAGAAGAGGATGATGACAACTATCCTATGTTCCCTGAATACGGTGAAACTACAATGGGGGAAGCTGAAGATCAAGAGGCACCAGACGATGTATCCGATGATGATTTTCGCCGGGTCATTGTTGATGCATAGAGAGAATGCGAAAGTGAAAGGGAGAAGTTGAAGTTCAATTGCATACTAGAGGATCACAAAAAAGGGTTGTACCCAAATTGCGAAGATGGAAACACAAAGCTCGGTACCGCACTGGAATTGCTGCAATGGAAGTCAGAGAATGGTGTATGTGACAAGGGATTGGGAAACTACTGAAAATAATGAAGAAGAAGCTTCCAAAGGATAATGAGTTGCCTGACAGTACGTACGAAGCAAAGAAGGTTCTCTGCTCTCTAGGATTAGAGGTGCAGAAGATACATGCATGCCTTAATGACTGCATCGTCTACCTTGGTGAGGAGTATGAGAATTCGAATGCATGCCCGGTATGCGGAGCATTGCGGTATAAGATCAGATGAGATGACCCTGGTGATGTTGAGGGCGAGTGCCGCAGGAAGAGGGTTCCTGCCAAGGTGATGTGGTATGCTCCTATAATACCACGGTTGAAACGTCTGTTAAAAACAAAGAGCATGCCAAGTTGTTGCGATGGCACAAAGAAGACTTTAAGAAAGACGGGAAGTTGAGAGTACCCGCTGATGGGTTGCAGTGGAGAAAAATTGAGAGAAGGCGGCAGGACTTTGCAGGTGACGCAAGGAACATATGGTTTCGTTTAAGTGCAGATGGCATTAATCCTTTTGGGGAGCAGAGCAGCAATCATAGCACCTGGCCCATGAGTCTATGTATCTATAACCTTCCTCCTTGGTTGTGCATGAAGCAGAAATTCATTATGATGCCAGTGCTCATCCAAGGCCCTGAGCAACCTGCAACGACATTGATGTGTACTAAGGCAATTAGTTGAAGAACTTTTATAGTTGTGGGATAAAAAAGGTGTATGCGTGTGGGATGAGAACAAACAGTAGGAATTGACCTACGAGCATTGTTATTTGTAACCATCAATAATTGGCCTGCTCTTAGTAACCTTTCAGGACAGACAAACAAGGGATACAACGCATGAACGCACTGTTTAGATAGGACTGAAAGTATATATTTGGACAAATGCAAGAAGACTGTATACCTGGGACATCGTCGATTTCTTCCGACCAAGCATGCCTTAAGAAAAAAAGGCAAGCATTTCAAAGGTGAGGCAGATCACTAGAAGAAGCCCGTCCTCCGTACTGGTGATGATATACTTGATACGGTCAAGGATTTACAAGTAATCTTTGGAAAGGGTCCTGGCAGACAATCTGTTCCGAATGACACTGACGGACAAACACCCATGTGGAAGAAGAAATCTAAATTTTTGGACCTACCCTATTGGAAAGACCTAGAGGTCCGCTCTGCAATCGATGTGATGCACGTGATGAAGAATCTTTGCGTGAACATGCTAGGCTTCTTGGGCGTGTATGGGAACACAAAAGATACACCACAGGCACGGGAGGACCAGCAACGTATGAACGGAAAAGACGGTATACATCCAAAGCAGTATCAAGGTCGTGCTAGCTACGCTCTTACCAAAGCAGAGCTTGTTCTATTCGTTCCAAACCAAATTTGTGCTGGGTCCTTAAGTTTATTCGAGACTTGAGAAAACTCAGATTGGAGAAGAATATGGTCCCTGGGTTCCCTTTATTGGAACTATGTTCCTTTTTATTTTTGTTTCGAATTGGTCGGGTGCTCTAATCGATTACGAAAAATTGGATCAGATTTTGCAGTTCTTTTTTTGCAGTACCTCGACCTCGAATTGAAAGAGAGATTGAGAGGGATCAAGAATCCTAATTCTCGCTATTTGGAATGGATCCAATTCTATTGAGAATCGGCACTTCTCCAAATCCAGAAGACAGACTGAATTCTAGGATTATCCTTTTTTTGAATGCCTGCTCAGTATCAAGGTCCTGTCTGGCTTCTGGTCGAATATAAAGGGAATAATAAATATAGCAAGAAAAAAATTCCAGAACCTAAAGTCTCATGACTGCCACGTGATTATGACGCAACTGCTTCCGGTTGCATTGAGGGGGCTTCTGCCAGAAAATGTTTGATTAGCCATTGTGAAACTATGTGCATTCCTCAATGCAATTTCTCATAAGGTAATTGATATAGAAATCCTACCAAGGTTACAGAATGATTTGGTCCAATGTCTTGCCAGTTTCGAGTTGGTGTTCCCACCATCCTTCTTCAATATTATGACGCACATCCTAGTTCACCTAGTCGACAAGATTGCCATACTGGGTCCAGTATTTCTACACAATATGTTCCACTTTGAATGGTTGATGTCTACTACGCAACCTTCTTCTTGTAGAGTCGTGTTGGGCCAGCAACCGCAGAGTTTTGTAGGACAGTAGCAATTTTCCCTCAAGTGGATGACCTAAGCTTTATCAATCCGTGGGAGGCGTAGGATGAAGATGGTCTCTCTCAAACAACCCTGCAACCAAATAACAAAGAGTCTCTTGTGTCCCCAACACACCCAATACAATGGTAAATTGTATAGGTGCACTAGCTCGGCGAAGAGATGGTGATACAAGTGTAATATGGATGGTAGATATAGGTTTTTGTAATCTTAAAATATAAAAACAGCAAGGTTGCAAGTAACAAAAGTGAGCGAAAACGGTATTGCAATGCTTCGAAACAAGGCCTAGGGTTCATACTTTCACTAGTGCAAGTTCTCTCAACAATGTTAACATAATTGGATCACATAACAATCTGTCAATGTGCAACAAAGAGTCACTCCAAAGTCACTAATAGCGAAGAACAAACAAAGAGATTATTGAAGGGTACGAAACCACCTCAACATTATTCTTTCTAATTGATCAATTCGGCTATTCCTATAAGTGTCACAAACATCCCTAGAGTTCATACTAAAATAACACCTTCAGACACACATCAACCAAAACTCTAATGTCACCTAGGTACTCCAATGTCACCACAAGTATCCGCGGGTTAGATTATACGATATGCATCACCCAATCTCAGATTCATCTATTCAAACCAACACAAAGAACTTCAAAGAGTGCCCCAAAGTTTCTACCAGAGAGTCAAGAAGAAAACGTGTGCCAACCCCTATGCATAAGTTCACAAGGCCACAGAACCGCAAGTTGATCACCAAAAGATACATCAAGTGGATCACGTGAATATCCCATTGTCACCACAGATAAGCACATGCAAGACATACATCAAGTGTTCTCAAATCCTTAAAGACTCAATCTGATAAGATAATTTCAAACGGAAAACACAATCCATTACAAGAAGGTAGAGGGGGAGAAACATCATAAGATCCAACTATAGTGGCAAAGCTCGCGGTACATCAAGATCGTGCCAAATCAAGAACACAAGAGAGAGAGAGATATATCAAACACATAGCTACTGGTACATACCCTCAGCCCCGAGGGTGAACTATTCCCTCATCGTCATGGAGAGCACCGAGATGATGAAGATGGCCACCGATGACGGATTCCCCCTCCGACAGGGTGCCGGAACAGGGTCCCGATGTGTTTTTGGTGGCTATAGAAGCCTGTGGTGGCGGAACTCCCGATCTAGGTTCTGTTCTGGAAGTTTGGGGATATATAAGAGGTGTTGGCATCGGGAGCAAGTCAGGGGGTCCATGAGGCAGCCACAAGATAGGGGGCGCGCCCTCCACCCTTGTGGAGGTCTCGGGACTCTTCTGGTCTGTCTCCAATGCTCCATGGGCTTCTTCTGGTCCATAAATAATCACCGTAAATTTTCAGCTCGTTTGGACTCTGTTTGATATTCCTTTTCCGCGAAACGCAAAAACAAAGAAAAAATAGAAACTGACACTGGGCTCTAGGTTAATATGTTAGTCCCAAAAATCATATAAAATAGCATATAAATGCATATAGAACATACAATATGGATAATATAATAGCATGGAACAATCAAAAATTATAGATACGTTTGAGATGCATCAAGCATCCCGAAGCTTAATTCCTGCTCGTCCTCGAGTAGGTAAATGATAAAAACAGAATTTTTGATGTGGAATGCCACCTAACATATTTATCAGTACAATATTCTTTATTGTGGCAAGAATATTCACATCCATAAGGTTCAAAACAAAAGTTTAATATTGACATAAAAATAATAATACTTCAAGCATACTTACAAGGCAATTATGTCTTCTCAAAATAACATGGCCAAAGAAAGCTTATCCCTACAAAATCATATAGTCTGGCTATGCTCCATCTTCATCACACAAAATATCCAAATCATGCACAACCCTGGTTTCAGCCAAGCAATTGTTTCATACTTTAGTATTCTCAAACCTTTTCAACTTTCACACAATACATGAGTGTGAGCCATGGACATAGCACTATAGGTGGAATAGAATGGTGGTTGTGGAGAAGACAAAAAGAGGGAGATAGTCTCACATCAACTAGGCGTATCAACGGGCTATGGAGATGCCCATCAATAGATATCAATGTGAGTGAGTAGGGTTTGCCATGCAATGGATGCACTAGAGCTATAAGTTTATGAAAGCTCAAAAAGAAACTAAGTGGGTGTGCATCCAACTTGCTTGCTCATGAAAACCTAGGGCATTTGAGGAAGCCCATTGTTGGAATATACAAGCCACGTTCTATAATGAAGAATTCCCAGTAGTATATGAAAGTGACAAAATAAGAGACTCTCTATCATGAAGATCATGGTACTACTTTGAAGCACAAGTGTGGAAAAACGATAGTAACATTGCCCCTTCTCTCTTTTCTCTCATTTTTATTTTTTATTTTCTCTCTTTTTTTATTGGCTTCTTTGGCCTCTTTTTTTATTAGCTTCTTTGGCCTTTTTTTTTATTTCCCCACATGGGACAATGCTCTAAAAATGATGATCATCACACTTTTATTTACTTGCAACTCAAGAATTACAACTCGATACTTAGAACAAAATATGACTCCATATGAATGCCTCCAGCGGTGTACCGGGATGTGCAATGACTCAACAGTGACATGTATGAAAGAATTATGAAAGGTGGCTTTGCCACAAATACGATGTCAACTACATGATCATGCAAAGCAATATGACAATGACAAATCGTGTCATAATAAACGAAATGGTGGAAAGTTGCATGGCAATATATCTCAGAATGACTATGGAAATGCCATAATAGGTAGGTATGGTGGCTGTTTTGAGGAAGGTCTATGGTGGGTGTATGGCACCGGCGAAAGTTGCGCGGTACTAGAAGGCTAGCAATGGTGGAGGGTGAGAGTATGTATAATCCATGGACTGAACATTAGTCATAAAGAACTCACATACTTATTGCAAAAATCTATTAGTCATCGAAACCAAGCACTACATGCATGCTCCTAGGGGAAGGGTTGGTAGGAGTTATCCATCGCGCGATCCCGACCTCCACACAAAGGATGACAAACAATAAATACCTCATGCTCTAACTTCGTTACATAACAGTTCAACATACCTGCATGCTACGGGAATTACAAACCTCAACAGAAGTATTTCTCAAATTCACAATTACTCCACTAGCATGACTCTAATATCATCATCCTCATATCTCAAAACAATCATAAGGAATCAAACTTCTCATAGTATTCAATGCACTTTATATGAAAGTTTTTATTATATCCCTCTTGGATGCCCATCATATTAGGACTAAATTCATAACCAAAGCAAATTACCATGCCATATAAGATTCTCAAAATAATATAAGTGAATCATGATAGTTCATCAACTTCTTCAAAATAAAACCACCGTCGTGCTCTAAAAAGATATAAGTGAAGCACTAGAGCAAATGACAAATTACTCCAAAAGATATAAGTGAAGATCAATGGGTGGTCGAATAATTATGCAACTATGTAAAGACTCTCTAACAAAAGAATTTCAGATATTGGGATATTATTCAAACAACAAGCAAAACAAAATAAAATGAAATGATGGTCCAAGCAAAACACATATCATGTGGTGAATAAAAATATAGCTCCAAGTAAGGTTACCGATGAACGAAGACGAAAGAGGGGATGTCCGGGGCATCCCCAAGCTTAGATGCTTGATTGTCCTTGAATATTACCTTGGGGTGCCTTGGGCATCCCCAAGCTTAGGCCCTTGCCACTCCTTATTCCATAGTCCATCGAATCTTTACCCAAAACTTGAAAACTTCACAACACAAAACTCAACAGAAAACTCGTAAGCTCCGTTAATATAAGAAAATAAATCACCACTTAGGTACTATTGTGAACTCATTCTAAATTTATATTTATGTTGTATCTACTGTATTCCAACTTCTCCATGGCTCATACCCTCCGATGCTACTCATAGATTCATCAAAATAAGCAAAGAACCCAGTGAAAACAGAATCTGTCAAAAACAGAACAGTTTGTAGTAATATGGGAACTTTCCATACCTCTATAACTCCAATTTTTTTGAAACATTAGGACAATCTAGGAAATTTGTATATCAATCATATCAAAATCACGTTCCAGTGAATTTTCAAATTTCCTGGACTAAGCGTAAAAGTTTCTGTTTTTGCACAGAATCAAGTCAACTATCATCCACACTATCCCAAAGGCATTACTTGGCACTTTATTGAAACAAAAGCTATAAAACATTATTACTACAGTAGCATAACCATATTAACACACAAAAACAGTAGGGGTAAATTTTGGGTTGTCTCCCAACAAGCGCTTTTCTTTAATGCCTTTCTAGCTAGGCATGATGATATCAATGATGCTCACATAAGAGATAAGAATTGAAACACAAAGAGAGCATCATGAAGCATATGACTAGGATATTTAAGTCTAATCCACTTCCTATGCATAGATATTTTGTGAGCAAACAATTTATGGGAGCAAGAATCAACTAGCATAGGAAGGCAAAACAAGCATAACTTCTAGATTTTCAAGACATAGAGAGGAAACTTGTTATATTGCAACTCCTAGAAGAATATATTCCTCCCTCATAATAATTTTCAGTCGCATCATGAATGAATTCAAAAATATAACCATCACATAAAGCATTATTTTCATGATCCGCAAGCATAGAAAATTTACTACTCTCCACATAAGCAAATTTCTTCTCATGAATAGTAGTGGGAGCAAACTCAACAAAATAACTATCATGTGAGGCATAATACGATTGAAAATTAAAATCATGATGACAAGTTTCATGGTTATCGTTATTCTTTATAGCATACATGTCATCACAATAATCATCATAGATAGCAACTTTATTCTCATAATCAATTGGAACCTCTTCCAAAATAGTGGATTCATCACTAAATAAAGTCACGACCTCTCAAAATCCACTTTCATAATTATCACAATAACATTCAACACCCTCCAAAATAGTGGGATCATTAATTCCTAAAGTTGACACTCTTCCAAACCCACTTTCATCAATATAATCATCATAAATATTCTCATCAAAACTTGGGGGACTAAAAATATCATATTCATCAAATATAGCATCCCCAAGCTTGTAGCTTTGCATATCATTAGCATCATGGATATTCAAAGAATTCATACTAACAACATTGCAATCATGCTCATCATTTAAAAATTTAGTGCCAAACATTTTAATGCATTCTTCTTTTAACACTTTGGCACAATTTTCCTTTCCATCATTTTCACGAAAGACATTAAAAAGATGAAGCATATGAGGCAACCTCAATTCCATTTTTTTAGTTTTATTTTATAGATTAAACTAGTGATAAAACAAGAAACTAAAAGATTCTATTGCGAGATCTAAAGATATACCTTCAAGCACTAACCTCCCCGGCAATGGCGCCAGAAAATATCTTGATGTCTACTACGCAACCTTCTTCCTGTAGACTCGTGTTGGGCCTCCAAGTGCAGAGTTTTGTAGGACAGTAGCAATTTTACCTCAAGCGGATGACCTAAGGTTTATCAATCTGTGGGAGGCGTAAGATGAAGATGGTCTCTCTCAAACAACCCTGCAACCAAATAACAAAGAGTCTCTTGAGTCCCCAACACACCCAATACAATGGTAAATTGTATAGGTGCACTAGTTTGGTGAAGAGATGGTGATACAAGTGTAATATGGATGGTAGATATAGATTTTTGTAATCTGAAAATATAAAAACTGCAAGGTAGCAAGTAACAAAAGTGAGCAAAAATGGTATTGCAATGCTTCAAAACAAGGCCTAGGGTTCATACTTTCACTAGTGCAAGTTCTCTCAACAGTGATAACATAATTGGATCATATAACAATCCCTCAACTTGAAACAAAGAGTCACTCCAAAGTCACTAATAGTGGAGAACAAATGAAGAGATTATTGTAGGGTACGAAACCACCTCAAAGTTATTCTTTCTAATCGATCTATTGGGCAATTCCTATAAGTGTCACAAACAACCCTAGAGTTCGTACTAAAATAACACCTTAAGACACACATCAACCAAAATCTAATGTCACCTAGATACTCCAGTGTCACCACAAGTATCTGCGTCTTTGATTATACAATATGCATCACACAATCTCAGATTCATCTATTCTAACCAACACAAAGAACTTCAAAGAGTGCCCAAAGTTTCTACCAGAGAGTCAAGACAAAAACGTGTGCCAACCCCTATGCATAAGTTCACAAGGTCAAAGAACCCGCAAGTTGATCACCAAAACATACATCAAGTGGATCACGTGAATATCCCATTGTCACCACAGATAAGCACATGCAAGACATACATCAAGTGTTCCCAAATCCTTAAAGACTCAATCTGAGAAGATAACTTCAAAGGGAAAACACAATCCATTATAAGAAGGTAGAGGGGGAGAAACATCATAAGATCCAACTATAGTAGCAAAGCTCGCGGTACATCAAGATCGTGCCAAATCAAGAAACACGAGAGAGAGAGAGAGAGAGAGAGAGAGAGAGAGAGAGAGAGAGAGAGAGAGAGACCAAACACATAGTTACCAGTACATACCCTCAGCCTCGAGGGTGAACTACTCCCTCCTTGTCATGGAGAGCATCGGGATGATGAAGATGGCCACTGGTGACGGATAGACCCTATTTCGACAGGGTGCCGGAATAGGGTTTCGATTGGTTTTTGGTGGCTACAGAGGCCTGCCGTGGTGGAACTCTCAATCTAGGTTCTGTTCTAGAAGTTTGGGGATATATAAGAGGTGTTGGCACTGGGAACAAGTCAAGGGGGTCCACAAGGCAACCTCAAGATAGGGGGCATGCCCTAGGGGGGCGCCCTCCATCGTTGTGGTGGCCTTGGGACTCTTCTGGTCCGTCTTTGATGCTCCGTGAGCTTCTTCTGTTCCATAAATAATCACCGTAAATTTTCAGCTTGTTTGGACTCCGTTTGATCTTTTCTGCGAAACTCAAAAACAAGGAAAAAAACAAAAACTGGCACTGGGCTCTAGGTTAATAGGTTAGTCCCAAAAATCATATAAAATAGTATATAAATGCATATAAAACATCCAATGTGGATAATATAATAGCATGGAACAATAAAAAATTATAGATACATTGGAGACGTATCAGAGGTTCATGGGAGTCTTACAGAAATATGTTTGTAACCGTGCTAGGCCAGAAGGAAGCATCTCCAAGGGCCATGAAATAGATGAGGTCATTGTGTTTTGTGTTGACTTTATTCCTGACCTTAAGCCGATTAGTGTTCCTCAATCGCGGAATGAGGGAAGACTGAGTGGAAAAGGCACGCTAGGAGCGGATTCAATAATATGTAGGGACGTGCATTCTTGGGCGCAAGCACACTACATAGTTCTACAGAATTCCACCTTGGTGGCCCCGTATATTAATGAAAACAAGAATATTTGATGCTCCAAACACCCGGAGTAGTGTGACGACTGGATTACACGTGAACACATCAGTACTATCGGTGGTTGGTTCCAAACACATCTCATGGGTAACAACATTGTTGGCGATGAGCTGTACTTGTTGGCCAGGACACCATCTTTGACTGTATTGACTTACCAAGGGTACGAGATAAATGGGAATACATTTTATACGATCACCCAAGATAAAAAGAGCACCAACCAAAACAGTGGTGCCTACTTTGATGCAGCAAACACCAATATGGCAAAGGACACATATTATGGTTACATAGAGGACATATGGGAACTTGACTATGGACGTGGTTTTAAGGTCCCTTTGTTTTGGTGCATATAGGTCAATCTATCAGGAGGCGGGGTATAGGTAGACCCGCAGTACGGAATGACAACAGTGGATCTCAACAATCTTGGGTACATAGACGAACCATTCTTCCTACCCAATGATGTGGCGCGGGTTTTCTATGTGAAGGACATGTCTACCAAACCAAGAAAAAGAAAAGATAAGGAAGCGAATACATCATATGATGAGCCAAAGCGCCACATAGTTCTTTCAGGGAAAATAAACATCGTGGGAGTGGAGGACAAGACAGACATGTTTGAAGATTATGAAAAGTTTCATGAAATTCCTCCCTTCAAAGTGAAGACTGACCCAAGCATCTTGTTAAATGATATGAAGATTATCCATGGTTACATCACAATAAGAAAGGGACACACGGGAATAAAGAGTGAAGACTTTCTCTCTAGTGAAGACAACATATTGGATGGTACGATTGTTCAAGTAACTATTCGGCATATACAAGATAACCGAATATTTTGCACCTTTGATTCTGGGTTGAAAGCCATATTTATGCTCCATGACAATTATGATGATGGCTTTGATCTAGAATATCATTGTAGTTACATGTCAAAAAATGAAATCCCTTTGTAATAGATGAGTTTTTGACCGAAACCCTGATACTTCGAAAGAGTTTCTCCAATTTGTACATGAAGTGCATCCAGTTTTTGCCGTAACCGTCTCAAATTTTTAGCGCATGCTATTTGTGTGAAATTATGATACCATGCCAAGTTTCAACCTTTTCATAGTTCACTTGTAGTGCTTTTCAATTTCAGGGCCATTTAGCTCAAAAAATCACTAAATGTATGAAAAATAGCAAATGAAGTTAGAAATGGGTTGAAAATTGATGATGTGGCTTTGAATGGTGCATATTGAACGCACAAAAAGTCTGGAGTTAAAATAAGTAAAAAATGAAATCCCTTTGTAATAGATGAGTTTTCGTTCGAAACCCTGATACTTCGAAAGAAATTGTCCAATTTGTACACGAAGTACATCCAGTTTTTTCTGTAACCCTCTCAAGTTTTTAGCACATGCTATGTGGGTGAAATTATGATACCATGCCAAGTTTCAACCTTTTCAGAGTTCATTGGTAGTTCTTTTCAATTTCAGGGTCATTTGGCTCAAAAAATCATTAAATGCATGAAAAATAGCAACTGAAGTCAGAAAAGGGTTGAAAATTGATGAAGTGGCTTTGAATGGTGCATATTGAATGCACAAAAAGTCTGGAGTTAAAATAAGTTAAAAAATGAAATCCCTTTGTAATAGTTGAGTTTTCGTTCGAAACCCTGATACTTTGAAAGAGACTGTCCAGTTTGTACACGAAGTGCATCCAGTTTTTGCCGTAGTCGTCCCAAATTTTTAGCACATGCTATGTTGGTGAAATTATAATACCATGCCAAGTTTCAACCTTTTCAGAGTTCATTTGCAGTGCTTTTCAATTTCAGGGTCATCTAACTCAAAAAACATTAAATGCATGAAAAAAAGCACATGAAGTAAAAATGGGTTGAAAATTGATGATGTGGCTTTGAATGGTGCATATTGAATGCACAAAAAATCTAGATTTAAAATAAGTTAAAAAAATGAAATCCCTTTGTAAAAGAATGAGTTTTCGTCTGAAACCATGATACTTCGAAAGAGATTGTCCAGTTTGTACATGAAGTGCATCTAGTTTTTGCTGTAACCCTCTCAACACTTTAGCACATGCTATGTGGGTGAAATTATGATACCATGCCAAGTTTCAATCTTCTCAGAGTTCATTTGTAGTGCTTTTCAATTTTAGAGTCATTTAGCTCAAAAAATTATTAAATGCATGAAAAATAGCAAATGAAGTCAGAAAAGGGTTGAAATTAATGATGTGGATTTGAATGGTGCATATTGAACGCACAAAAAGTCTGGTGTTGAAAATAAGTTAAAAACTGAAATCCATTTGTAATAGATGGGTTTTCGTCTGAAACCCTAATACTTAGAAAGAGATTGTCCAGTTTGTACACGAAGTGCATCCAATTTTTGCCATAACCCTCTCAACTTTTTAGCACATGCTATGTGGGTGAAATTATGATACCATGCCAAGTTTCAACCTTTTCATAGTTCATTTGTAGTGCTTTTCAATTTCAGGGTCATTTAACTCAAAAAATTATTAAATGCATGAAAAATAGCAAATGAAGTCAGAAAAGGGTTGAAAATTGATGATGTGGCTTTGAATGGTGCATATTAGGTTAACGGAAAAGAAAAAATACTAAACTAATGACTTAACAAAAAAGAAAAATAATAACTTAACTGAAAATTAAAATATAACATTATTAGGTTAACAGAAAATACTAAACTAAAACCTAGCTTTAGTCCCGGTTGGTGGCAGCAACCGGGACTAAAGGCTTACCGCACATTTTCACACCCGTATTTAGTCCCACCTTGCCAAGTGATGAGCTAGTCGACCACCTTAAATATATGGGTCATCCAGAAGGGATAAACTTCTGACATCATTGCATCCTTTGTTAAGGATGTGGACTCTTACTACGAATCTTCTAGAAGATTCATAGTAAGGGTCTACTCCTTAATATAGAACATTGGTGTCGGCTTTTTGAATCACTATGTGTCTATGCATCAAAATAAATTAGGTTAACAAAAAGTATCAGGTTAAACAAATTAATTAACAGAAAATAAAATATAACATTATTAGGTTAACAAAAAGTATTTTATAATATTCTTCATTTGTAGTGCTTTTCAATTTCAGGGTCATTTAGCTCAAAAAATCATTAAAATAATCAACTAAAAAGCTTTTATAAAACTCTAATAGCAAAAAGAATCAATTAAAATATTTTGTTATGATCAACTAAAACAAAACTATAATATTCCTTAATAGAAAGAATCAACTAAAAAGCTTTTATAAACCTCAAGTTATGATCAGAATAATATTAACTTAAAATTATAAAAAAGTTATGCAACTAAAATTATCAAAGTATTTTTTGTTAAAAACTTTAATAGAAAAAAGAATTTTCATAAAATATTTTTTGTTAAAAAGTTTAATAGCAAAATTTTCATAAAGTAGTTTTTTTAGAATTTCATATATTTTGTTGAAATTCTTTGATAATCATGTGCATTACACATAAGTGAGTATGTATAAAAAATAGTATGTGATTTGAAGTAGGTCAAAAAATTGACATGACATATCCAAAAAATAACATAAAAAATAAAAAAGTGCCCTCCTACTAGGCCACCACGGCGTGCGTACGACTAGAAACCCAACTATACATGGGTCAGGATGCAGGCCCGCTGGACAAGTAGGCCCCACACGGCAGAGAGGAACGTTAGGCATGTACTTCCTGCTTTAGAGAGGAGCTCGGAAGGGATATCATGGGCGGGCTTATAAACCGGTGCAAGCGCCTCTCGCTTGGCGAGGTGGGACTAAACTCCCACAGCCCCACGGCTATGCCAGGACCAACCTTTAGTCCTGGTTGGTGGCTCCAACCAGAACTAAAGGCCCCCCTTTAGTCTCGGTTTGAGCCACCAACCGCCCGGTTGGTGGCTCAAACCGAGACTAAAGGGGGGCCTTTTGTCCTGGTTGGAGCCACAAACCGGGACTAAAGGGTGGGGTATATAACAAAGCACATAGGAAATTTCTCCCATTCTCTCCCCTGACGCTGAACCAGAGCACGGCGCCGCCAGGATGCTGCGTCGGAGATCGTCTACACCTTCGAGCCCGCTCGGCCTCGTCGTCGGGCCTCCTCACCATCACCGCCCCCGTCGAGCTCTGCTCGCTCGCCGTCGCCACCCCGACACCGTCTCCGAGCCCTGCCCCGACGCTATCCCCAAGCCCACTCGCTCCTCGTCGCAGGCCGGACCTCCCCGAGCATCACCACGCCCCCAAGAGCATGTCCTCGTCGCCGGCTGGACCTCCTCCCCGAGCCCTCGCCGCCCCCGCTCCTCGGCAACATTGTCCCCCCGCTGTGAGCCACCACCGTCCCATGTTTGCTTAACTAGTATTCATCTTTTGTGATTGCTTAGTATATATATGTATGTGATTTCTTAGTATATATATGTATATGTAGAAGTTTTTGGCTTAGGGAGAGCATTTTTTGCCATGGTAGAAGTAATATGGCAAATTTTAGTAATTTTTATCTAAAAAATGTGTGTGAATTTGCCATGGTAGAAGTATGTATCTAAAAGGATGAGAATGTGATATATGTTCTGTGAGATTCATGGATGCAAGGATGCGATATGTTTTGTGAGATGTTGATGTTGATCTTGCTAAAGGATGAGAATCACATATTCGTTTGGACAATTTGAGATGTTGTTAAATAGCTATGTGAGATGTGCTCCAAAATTGAGATATGATGAGTGGTTACTAAAACAAATCAAAGATCAGTTTTTTTTCATTAGAGCTTATTTTGTCTTTTTTTTGTATGTTTTAATGCAAGCATCCTTTGGGAAATCTTTGAACATGAAGTAGGAGCATTTTGATGTCATCTTGCTGGTAGATTTTAGTTCATGCCATGTTAGGACTTATAATGAGTGCTACAAACTTGTAAAGTTGCTATCTATTCATTTCTACCATGCCATGCTATTTTTCTCCAAGTCTGAAACTGGCAGTATTAATACTTTGCATTTTGCCTTGAGGTTTGCAACAAATATGTGCATCTTTGGATAATGATCAATAAGGGTGTTTTGTTGAGGGTAATTAGTACATGCTTTCCATGCTCTTTGTTGCCATGAAAAACTAATGTAGCATAAATTTTACTTGCCTCAAAGGTTGCATCATGAATCTATTTTATGCCACTATGCAAATATCACCAAGTTTGAAAATCTATTAATACTTGTCAACTTGATCATGATGATTGCCACTGATCTAGGGGTCATTTGAATTAGTTCAGTAAGCATGTTTTGCCTATGGTACATGCTCATTCATGTCATGCCATTTTTTGCCATGTAGAAATTTTGTAGCATGTTCAAATCTTGCTTTCAAATTGGTATCTAGCTACAGTGACATGCTATTTTTCTCTAAGTCTGAAACTTGCTTTCCAATTGGTATCTAGCTACAAGTTTTCCATGATCTTTAGGTCCATTTCAACTAAAATCTTCCATTCTATCTAGTGGCATACTTGGGTTTTGCCTAATTTTTTGTCACTCGGTTGAATTACAGGTTGTGGTGTTGCATCTCCGTGGAGTTGGTCCCTGATCGTCCCTCTATTGTTCGACAAAAGGTCTCCATTTGTTGTATACCGAGTTTTGTTCATAGGATGATGGTTGGTTCATTTGTTGAGTTGTGTATAAATCTCGGGTATAAATCTTGTATTCATTTTGTATTCATATTGTGTATAAATCTTGTATTCATCTTGTACAAATATCGTTGTAA
>NC_041389.1:414636930-414641366 GCF_002162155.2 Triticum dicoccoides | reverse complement strand
AACATGATTTGCACATCGGACAGGCATGAGAGAATCTATCCACAAAGTATCCTCTCCCGAAAGAGAGGATACTTTGCCACTCGACCTCTGAGCGGGGCAGATCTTCACGACAATTTGAAGTACATAAAAAATATTGACAATTTTATTTTATTACCATCAATTGTGTTGAATTTCATTCATATATATATATATATATATATATATATATATATATATATATATATACCCTTCTTTAAATTAGATCTGGGAGAAGTGGAACGAACTCCTACCAAATGATCGCATACGAGCAATTCAAGAGGAATTAACGGGATTCTTTGTTGAGCACATCATACCTACAGACGGAGAATACCATCGGGAATTGCAATGCAACTTTGGTAGATGTTAGGGATCTTAAGAGATGTTATATCGTATATATGCATGATCATGTACTATATGTAGTAGCGTCAAATAAGTATACGAAAACTTGTTGTTCGACCAAGCACGAAGAAAGAGAGGTCACTTCTCTCTATATATGTTCATGACGATGTTGCATAATGGTTCCTTCATTGCTATATGTAGTAGCTAGCGTCGAGTTGAATGGAAAACATAAAATAAAAATGAAACCCTAAATTTAATAGAATTGAAGGGTAAACACAAAAATAAAGGGGGGAAACACAATATGAAAACCTCTAAACCCTCTAAACCCTCCAAAACCCTAAACCCCTCCTTGAAAAAAACAAATACTCCAGTGCCTGCAGCTGCTGACGCTTGGCTGCCTTTTAGTCCCGGTCGGTGTTACAAACTGGGACTGAAGGTCCTCCATCCTGGGCACCCCACAGCGGCCACACGGATCCCCTTTAGTCCTGGTTTGGAACCCAGCCGGGACTAAAAGTGGAGGCCTTTAGTCCTTATTGTTTAGTCCCGGTCGGTGTTACAAACTGGGACTGAAGGTCCTCCAGCCTGGGCACCCCACAGCGGCCACACGGATCCCCTTTAGTCCTGGTTTGGAACCCAACCGGGACTAAAAGTGGAGGCCTTTAGTCCTGATTGTTTAGTCTCGGTTGCAGAACTAGGACTAAAGGCCCTCTAGAACCAGGATTGATGCCCTGTTTTCTACTAGTGTGGCCTCCCTATAACCGCATCGATTTAGGCCAAATCGGAAAAGCCAGTGCAAGGTGCCGGCTGGCCGACGCAACCTTCGACCGACCGGCCCCAGCCTCCCCTGCCCTCCTGCTTGCAGCTCCGTGTGCCGGCTCACCGTGTCGGCACATCACATTCGCTCAAGGGTTGCCGCGCTGGTGTCCTGTGTGGTTTTGTCCCCCTATGCAAGAAAATGTGCTGCTAGTTCCAGCAAATTAACTCGCAGGTCTAAGCATCATCGTTGTTGCTCCATCATAGCCGATTGCGCAATGGCGACTACCGACCACAGCTCGCCATGGCCGCTTGTAGCTTCCATCAACGTTGCTTGTAGCTTGCACAACCACTGGTTGCAGCAAAAAACACGTCGCCACCACCGTCGGGATTGCATCATCATCATGGAATGGTTGTACCATTAGTTGAAGACACTCTTCACCAGTTGCAGCTCTTGTGTACATGGTTGTAGCATCTTCGTGAATTGATTGTAGATCATGTGACACACGGCTGTAGCACGGTGTTGCTCGGCTACAACTTCGGCAAACTCGGGTTGCAAATATCACGAACGTGGTTGTAGCTTTTATGTTGAACGATTGTAGCATTTGTCGACACACCTTGCCGAGTGTAGCTTGGTGTCCGCACGTTGTAACATCTTTGCAAGCTAGTTCTAGCTTTTGTGGTACGTGGTTGTAGCATTTGCAACATCGGCATCAGCAGGTCCTCATGCAGCAACCTCACTTGCTGGTCGTGGTTCACCACCCCCGCCGCTATGCCGTTTGCAGCTCCCACGTAGCCGGATAGCTTTTTCATCCACTGGTTGCAGCTCCCGTTGTGCTTCCTCCTCCGTCCCCGTCGTCCCGTGATCCATCTCTGGTCTCTGTGGCGTCAGGGAGCAGGAAGGGAAAGGGCTGATGAGCTATAAAATATAAAAAGGAGAAAATCCCATCAGAGAGGGATGAAAAGAGGACTAGATGGGGTCCTGCCGGTGGCGGCCTCGCCAGAGAAGCCAAGGTGCTAGTCGCAGCCAGGACACAGAGAGAGACAGAGAGGCGTGCGGAGATGGAGATGGGGGAGAGAAATCCAGAGACAAAGCTTTGTTTGCTTATAGGATAAGATGTGTGTGGAGGAGAAGATAAGGAAAAGACGTCTGTGTGTGGACCCTTGAGCGTTTCCCAATCGTAAATCTCATATCCATATGGCAAACCTAACACAGAACAAACACATAAAATTTCTTGGATGCGTTCACGGACACTGATAGGGGAGTCGGCCATCCAATGGTGTGCACCAAATGCCCTTTCTTGTTTTCCTTATGTCCGAAGCACCGAAATAACTCTAGATAAGTAGCACAATTCGTGCATAAATCACATGCAAATATTTCATTGCGGCAATAATTCAAATATAAATATTATAATTCAAATATGAAGTTTTCAAATAAAGTAGTTCAAGTTTGAATTCGACTTAGTCCAAGATATGTTCTAGTTGTCCCCTTGAAGCGGCCATAGATTCTCAACTAGATCATTCTGAAGCGGCTCATGAGTTCCTTGATGTCGAATTTGTTGATGCATTTGGATGAAATCCTGAAACATCGTCGGGTTCTGCCGTGGAAGTTCAATAGGATCACCCAAGAAGGCGTTCTCCCTGATGCGATCGATGAAAGATTTGTACTGTCGGTGTCGTGGAATTGTCACGTCAGATGTCCTAGTGAAAGGACTTAGTCGTGGAGCCATCGCAACTAGGAAGCTTAAAGGGGTTAATCGGGACAAAGGACACGGGGTTTATACTAGTTCGGCCCCTTACGGTGAAGGTAAAAGCCTACAATCCAGTTTTGAGTGGGATTGCTTATGTCTCGATTACCAGGGAGCAAATCCGCTTGACCTAGCTCTCGATCTGATCTTACTTGCCCTGAACCGCTGTCAGGTCGTCCCTTTATATACAGAGGTCGACGCCCAGCGGCTCTTAGAGTCCCGGACGGCTCATAAATAGTGTCCTTCTCGGTCTCTCTCTATTCCCTACATATGGCGGTTTATCTCTACGGGTCTTAAATCGCCTTTGGGCTTTGGGCCCTTAATTGAACCGCCATCTTCAAGTGTCGTCTTGGGCTTCATATCTTGAGTTGCCATAGGTACAACCCGTCCCCTCCTGGTTGGGTCATACTTAATAGTTATATCCCCAACATTAGGCCCCAGATTGATTTTAACTGGTTCATGTCAATCTTCAACACTTAAATCTTCTGCACTTCATTATGCAAGAATTTGTAACCCGCCATGATGTCATCCTCTGGATCTGTGGTAACCCGCCATGACATCATATGTCTTTAATTCACACTTTGTCCAACATATCTCAACGAATCCTTATCTTAATGACCATCCCGAGAATCGAGGCATCCTAGTAGCTGGATAACCATATTTTTGGCCTCCTCGTTTTTTGCGCCCACTTATCAGTCTTTCCTTATAAATAGGCACGACCGGTCTTTCCTCATTCTCTCCCTTTCCAGCGTCTTCCTCCTCTCGCAACCCTTCTGCCGCTCGAGCTCCGCTGCCGAAGAGCACCTCATCTTCCTCAACCTCGGCCGCTGCATCAACCTGAGTCAGTCCAGAGTACGTCGACGACCCTCCGCAGTAGATCTGCAGCTGTAAGTTCCTGCCTTCCTGTACCTTAGATCCGCATTAGGTTTTCTGCCTGTTATTCGTGTTCTTCACTATTTCTTCGTAGTTCCTCCACCGCAGCCTCTTTTGATCCAAGAGTAATATAGAACTCATGCGGTAGTTGTTTTGCGGCCATTTTTGATACTGGCGGATCCCTTTTTCTATAAAGAGGCCTCATTAGAACTCACGAACTTATCTGAACTAGTTTTTTAGGTCTAGATTATTTCCTTTTCCTGAACAGCCGTTGATCCAAAATAATAACTGCAGCCTGTGGAACTTGTTTGTGTAACACTTAGGCAAAAACTGTATTTTGTTAGATCCACCTAGCCATGGCGACTCTTATCACCGGCTTAAAATTGCAATGCTCAACTGATAATCTTAACCACTCATGGCGGTTTAGATAACTTGACTTCTCATGGCACTAATGGCGGCTTAAATAACTTGACATAATTACCATATACCATTAGGCCCCTTTATAAGCCGCCATCTTGAATATGCATTGTAATGTTTCTCTCCGGCTTAAATTTGAGCCGAAAATTTTACTCTTTGTTCGGCTTCCATCACAATGCTGCCCAAACAACCCACTTCATGCAATTGGGTCAAATCCATCGTCACAGATAGTACGCTTAATGACTTTGTGAAGACTGGCTATCTACCAAAGAAGGAAGTTATGTCATA
>NC_041389.1:414591749-414636799 GCF_002162155.2 Triticum dicoccoides | reverse complement strand
CTGACCATATGAACCGGGGTTTTTCACCACCCGGCTCCAAATTCATCAGAGATGTCCTGCACTTTTTTGACCTCCATCCTCAAGACATCGGACGCAACTCCGTGTCCAATATTTGCAACTTTCAAGTGTTCAGTGAGGTGTATCTTGGAGAAGAGCCCAGCTTACTACTCTTTGGAGAGTTATTTTATTTGAACCGCCAGAAGGAATGTGCCAATGGACCTAGCTTGGAACTTGGCGGGTCTCAATCCAACGATGGAGAGACGTCAATTTTACTTATGCCAATCCACCAAGTCACCCCAAAGACTGGAACTAGACATGGTTCTACTGCCAAGACACTTCTCCGGCTGATGAGAACCCTTTGCACGGCTTTCGTGCTCTGCATCTTGACTCCAATCATCGGTTTCCTGATAAGGTGACAGCTGCCGAACCCCAGATGCTCGCCCCCACCATGGCTAAAATCAAGGCTCTTTTAGGAAATGGGCTAAATGGTATTGACTTGGTCAGGGTTTGGCTTGCCTGGCGGATCATTCCGTTGAGCCGCTGCTCCGGTCTGATGTGCACCTACACGGGCAAGAAGAATGACCCTCTGCGGCACAGCTCTGATGATTTACCAGACCACATCGTTGATGACATGACAAAGTCACTCCTGAATCCTAGCAGATTGTGGCAAGGTGGGTTTAAGCCCCTTCTGTGAAGCTAACCCGGCTCCAGCAGTAAGCCGCCAACCTGAGTAAATTACCTTTAACCTTGATGTTTGTCTGTACTCAACCTTTGCTGATTTTCACAGGCTGATGATAAATTTTGGAAGGAAAAATATGATCATGAGGCCGCGAAGAGAGCCAAGAAGGCCAAGAGAGCCGCCAGGAAAGAAGCCGCGATGAAAAGAGGAAAGAAGTGTAGCACTTCTGAGCTGTTTCAACTAGAGGACTCTTCTGAGTCAGAGGTAGCCCTTGACTCTCTTGGCTCATTCTTTAATCACCTTATTGATACTAATTATGATTAGGATGACATGGAAACGAGTCATGGGGTAGATGAAGAGGTAACTATTATTTCCTCCGACTCATTGCCTTTGCCAAGGCAAAAAATCCAAAGAGTAACCCAAAAAGTAAGATTTTCACATCCCTTAGATTATCAAGATCCTGAATTTCTTTTGAAGCGACAGATTCATGAGAGCCGGAGGCAGACCTGGACCAGCAAAAACGCGGAACTCTCCTCCAGCTTACCAAATACACCGAAGAAGCGCCAGAACGAAGTCACCTCCGATTTAAATCCCTTTTATCCTTTGGCGGGTCTCACTCGTCAACCACTCAACTCTTCTGACTCGAATTATCACGAAACTTCGCCTTCCTCCGTCGACACAATCCAGTCCAACTTGCCAGCTTGGAAGACCGCTCCAGGGTAATGATGACTTACTTATCCTGTATTCATTTCAATTCTTTATATTTATACTAATCTTTTGATCTTATGCAGTGGAAAAGCAAATCCCAGCAAAAAGGCAAAGAAAAACAAGTCGGACGAAGAGCCAATCTTCAAAGAGCCGGAACTCTAGACGACCGCACCTGAGGCCTCTGTTCTTGAGCCGCCACCTGAACCGGCTCATGACACGCCGACGCCGACCGCTGACCCGCCTGCCAAGCAAGCCGCTGATGGCTCTGAAAACCCTGAATTCTCTAGCCCGACCAAGACAGACGACCCCCAAGACGCTGATGCTGAAATTACTAAGACTAGCTACACTGAGACGGGGAGACCTACGGTGCTGGCCAAGTGTTCGGCCAAGGAGGAGCACCTGGAATGCCGCAAGGTCAGGTTTGATGTTGCTGATTATACTCACATGAGTAGTGGGGAAGTTTTTTCTGGCTATCTTAGCCAAGTACACAACAGTCCTGAGTCGAAATTGATATGGTGAAGCAAATGCACCAGAAGTTTGAGGTATAATCTCTTCCCTTCATTGAATTATCCTTACTATGCTAGCCCCCAAGTCTATTGCTTATTATGAATATGTTGTAGACTTAGAACATACATGTAAGCATCAGTAATATCCTTTGGTCAAATCTGTAAAAAAAATCTGGCTTAATCCATAGTCCCCAAGGGCCGGTTTAATCAACATGAATAAGCCGGTCCTTCACCTGCTGGTATAGAGTATAGTACTTGTGTAGATTGAACAGCAATATGCATTAGCTCCCAAGTGCCAAGTACTCTTGCCTGTAAAGTGCTTGGGACTTACTCTCATGAACCACCATTTAGATAAAATTCTTTGGTAGACATTAGCCCCCAAGTGCCAAGTCTTGTTGCTTCCAAAAGGCTTGGGACTTAATATTGTATGCTAACAGTCATGATTTTGACCCAGTATTTGTACAGGCCACCACCACTCAACTTCAATCAGAAGTGTCTGACTTGAAGAACTGCCTAGAAGCACAGGAGACTGAAACCCAAAGAGCCAACTCCAAATCTGAATTCAGTGTATCTGAACAAGAGAAACTGAAAAAAGACTTTGAAGTGGAGAAAAAGGCCTGGGCTAAAGAGAAGATCGCCTTAACCAATCGGGCTGAGAAAGCAGAGGCGGGTCTTGCGAGGTGACAGCCGAATTATCCAGTTTAAAACGCCATGTATCTCAGATGGTCTCACCAATCTTTGGTAAGTCGCCCTACTAGTGTCGAATATTTGAATCTTTCCAGTGATCATATGAATTAGCATTAACTCACCTGATATTGCTATGGAGGCCCCAGGAGCACAAATCTTAACCAAGATATCCCGATAAAGTTGAAGGCGGTTTATACGCTGGTGGAACAACTCTACACCGGATCTCAGCGTGCCTTAGCCACAGTGGCCCTGTCAAATGAAGTTCCCACACTCCTGGTGGATGTGCTAAGGAAGCTTTCCGTGCTGCATCAGCGATTTAATGAATTAAGGCGGTCGTATGCAAGAGCCGGAGCCGTGGCTGCCTTAAGCCGGGCCAAAGCTTGGCTTCCAGAATTAGACCCGACCGACATCGCCATTGGGTATCCAAGCCTTAAGGAGGATGGCACGCCATTTGAACAGGAAGACTTCGCCGCTTGTGTGAAGGAAATGCGCCCTGTGGCCACACTGATTGCTGATGAGGCGGATCTCACCAGGTACCAGCCGGGTTATGATGCGGAGAACCAGAGGATACCAACGCCACATTATAAAGTGACCAGCCTGATCCCTCCAATCCATAAGCATACCTTTGCCCCTGAAGTTGACCCGGCTAGATTAATTGATGATGAAGCTGAATTTGAAGCTTTGAATGGCATTGACTGGTCATCATCAACCTTCCAGGACAGGGAACATGACGAAGAAGTAGAGAGGGCTGACCCGGAAGCCTCAGGTCAACAAGAGAATTGATCCACTAGGCGGCTCATATTTATAGCTTGCTGAAAGACAACTTAATTATTTGGAGTCGGGGAGTCATGTAATAGGGTAGAAATGACTTTGCTTTGTCGTGCCATCGTGCATGTTTTGATGCTCAACATTGTTAAGCCGCCATCTTATATTCACCCCTTTTTATACTTATCATCTGTTTTCCTTATGCTTAAGAAAGTCTTTGAACTGTCCTGCACACAGAAATAGATCACAAGAACCCTTGGCGCCTTACCGCAGGGCGGGTCATAATATCTTACGTATAACCCCTAATATAAAAAGTGTCACAGATAAGCTTGTTATGAATTATAGCTTTGAAACACAACTATAATATCATACCTGTGATGTTGAATTTGTACTGCCGGTTTATGTGACCTAAACAGTAAGGGTGACAACCCAATCCTTAGAAGCCAACACTTCCAAATGTATGATGATTGTCATACGCTGGCGACTTATCATCCAAAAACCAAGCCGGGTTAAATTTAAACCACACTTATACTTAGATCTGAACAAAAAAAGGTCTCAAGACAAAACAAAGGTTGCTTTCAAACAAAACTGGAGCCAAATAGAAAGAAAAAAAATCAAGGCTTCTGATTCAAATACGAATAGTAAACCGTTCCAAAGGGGTTAAGCTAGGATTCGAATACGATCATGTAGCCCCCAGTGGCTTTGGCGTTGCGTCGATCAAGAGGGTACCAACAACTATGTTCTCCTTGGTTTGAATACGACCTATGTTTGAACAGGAAGCCCTCAAATGACCTTGAGACTTTTTAACAACTCTAGTTCGAATACGATCAAAGTTGGACCCAAAAGGGGTTAAGCTATGATTCGAATACGATCAAGAAGCCCCCTAGTGAGTTTGGCAGTGTGCCGATCAAGAGGGTATCGACAACTATGTTCTCTTTGGTTCGAACACGACCTATGTTTAAACAGGAAGTCCCCTAGTGATCATGAGGTTTAACGGCTAGATTCGAATACGATCATGAGCCGGACCAAGAGGGTTAAGCTAGATTCGAATATGATCAGCCCCCAATTGGTCGTTTGAAATGATGATGATGAAGACATATGATCATTGAGGATGAAAAGGACAGAGGTCCTGCTTTATTACTTATTATAATATATACATTGTCAAAATATGTACATCATGAGAGCCGTTGGCTCAAGTGTAGTAAGGCCGAAGATGAGCGATATTCCACGGTTGGTGGGTCTCTTTCTCTGACTAACGTGAGTCTTTGTGCTCTCGAACGTCAGTAAGATAGTATGACCCATTGTTCAAGTTCTTGCTAACCACAAAAGGCCCTTCCCAAGGTGGGGATAACTTGTGTGCATCAGTTTGATCCTGGATTAGCCGGAGCACCAAATCACCTTCTTGAAAGGTTCTGGACTTAACCCGGCGGCTGTGATAACGGTGCAGGTCCTGTTGGTAAATCGTCGAGCGGGCTGCTGCCAAGTCACACTTTTCATCTAACAAGTCAAGTGCATCCTGATGGGCTTGTTCGTTATCAGCTTCAACGTAAGCCGCCACACGAGGCGAGTCATGACGGATGTCACTAGGTAGAACCGCCTCTGCTCCGTAAACCATGAAAAAAGGTGTGTAACCCGTAGATCTCTTGGGGGTAGTATTGATGCTCCATATCACAGAAGGTAACTCCTCCACCCAATAACCCGGCATCTGTTGCAAAGGAACCATAAGCCGGGGTTTGATACCTTTCAAGATTTCCTGATTGGCTCTCTCAGCTTGACCATTGGATTGAGGGTGAGCTACTGATGAAACATCAAGCCGGATATGCTCACGTTGACAGAACTCCTCCATGGCCCCCTTGGACAGATTAGTACCATTGTCAGTTATAATGCTGTGTGGAAAGCCAAAGCGAAAGATCAACTTTTTCATGAATTGAACCGTTGTGGCTGCATCACACTTACTAACTGGCTCTGCCTCAACCCACTTTGTGAATTTGTCAACCGCCACCAAGAGGTAGGTCTTTTTATCTTTGGATCTTTTGAAAGGCCCAACCATGTCAAGTCCCCAGACTGCAAACGACCAAGTAATTGGAATCATCCTCAATTCTTGAGCCGGCACATGATCCCGTCGTGAAAATTTCTCACAACCATCACATTTACTGACCAGATCCTCCGCATCAGCGTGAGCCGTCAGCCAATAAAACCCATGGCGAAAAGCCTTGGCCACAAGGGACTTTGAACCGGCATGATGGCCACAATCTCCTTCATGAATCTCACGAAGTATTTCTTGCCCTTCCTCAGGAGAAACACAACGCTGAAACGCCCCGGTGACACTATGGTGATGCAACTTGCCATTGGCAATTGTCATTGACTTAGACCGCTGGGTTATCTGCCTGGCCAAGGTTTCATCCTCAGGAAACTCGTCCGGGGTCTTGTAAGCCAAATACGACACTGTCCAATCTGGGATGACGTGAAGAGCCGCCACCAATTGTGCTTCTGGGTCAGGAACAGCCAAGTCTTCCTCTGTAGGTAACTTGACAGAAGGGTTATGCAGAATATCCAAGAAGGTGTTAGGTAGCACCGGCTTCCGCTGAGATCCCAGACAGCTTAAAGCATCAGCCGCCTCATTCTTTCTGTGATCAATGTGCTCCACTTGGTAACCCTTGAAGTGTCCAGCAATGGCATCAACCTCACGGCGATAAGCCGCCATGAGAGGATCCTTGGAATCCCACTTGCCTGATACTTGTTGAGCCACCAAATCTGAGTCGCCAAAGCACCTTACCCGACTTAAGCTCATCTCCTTAGCCATCCGAAGACCATGGAGCAAGGCCTCATACTCTTCTACATTGTTAGTACAGGGAAACATCAACCATGGAACATAAACAAATTTGTCACCTCGAGGGGAAGCTAACACAACTCCAGCCCCCGAGCCCTCCAACTGCCTGGACCCATCGAAGTGAATAGTCCAATATGTGTTGTCTGGCTTCTCTTCAGGCATCTGCAGCTTTGTCCAATCGTTGATAAAGTCCACTAGTGCTTGAGATTTGATAGCAGTGCGTGCCACATACTTTAAACCATGAGGCCCAAGTTCAATGGCTCACTTGGCGACTCGTCCTGTGGCTTCTCTGTTTTGAATGATATCTCCCAAAGGAGCAGAACTGACCACAGTGATGGGATGACCCAGGCAATATTGCTTAAGCTTCTGGCTTGCCATGAACACCCAATAAACGAGCTTCTGCCTATGCGGATACCTTTGCTTGGACTCAATAAGTACCTCACTAATGTAGTAAACCGGTCATTGAACCGGATGTTCCTTACCAGCCTCCTTGCGCTCCACCACAATGGCCACACTGACGACACATGTGTTAGCAGCCACATATAACAATAATGGCTCCTTATCAATGGGAGCAGCAAGAACTGGCGGCTCAGCTAGCTGTCTCTTCAAATCTTCAAAGGCAGCATTAGCAGCATCACTCCAGACAAAGTCGTCTGTTTTCTTCATCATCTGATACAGCAGTATGGCCTTCTCATCTAACCGGCTTATGAACCGGCTTAGAGAGGCAATACGACCCGCCAAACACTGAACATCATTGGTACACGCCGGCTTAGCCAAATAAGTGATTGCCTTGATCTTCTCCGGGTTAGCCTCAATGCCTCTGTTAGAAACCAGAAAACCGAAAAGCTTGCCTGCTGGCACACCAAAAATGCACTTGGCCAGGTTAAGCATCATCTTTTAGACCCAGAGATTATCAAAGGTTTCCTTCAAATCATCTATCAAGGACTCCTTCTCTCTGTACTTTACCACAATGTCGTCCACATAAGCATGAACATTGCGCCCAATATGATTGTGAAGACAGTTATGCACACATCGCTGATAAGTCGCCTGGGCACTCTTAAGCCCAAAAGGCATAAACACATAACGGAAGGCTCCAAATGGAGTAATAAAAGCCGCCTTCTCCTGGTCCTTAACTGCCATCTTGATTTGATGATAACCAGAATAAGCATCCAAAAATCCCAAACGCTCACAGCCCGCCGTAGCATCAATGATTTGATCAATACGAGGGAGAGCAAAGGGATCAGCTGGACAAGCCTTGTTTAAATCTGTGTAATCCACACACATATGCTACGTGCCGTTCTTCTTAAGCACAAGCACCGGGTTAGCCAACCACTCTGGATGAAAAACTTCAACAATGAACCCGGCCGCCAAGAGCCGAGCCACTTCCTCACCAATGGCCTTACGCCTCTCCTCATTGAACCGCCAAAGAAATTGCTTGACCGGCTTAAATTTGGATCAATATTGAGAGTGTGCTCAGCGAGTTCTCTCGGTACACCCGACCTGTCAGAAGGCTTCCATGCAAAGATGTCCCGATTCTCACGGATGAACTCGATGAGCGCACTTTCCTATTTGGCATCCAGATTAGCACTGATATTGAAATGCTTAGATGAGTCGCCTGGAACAAAATCAATAAGCTTGGTGTCATCGGCCGACTTAAACTTCATCATCGGCTCATGTTCTGTGGTTGCCTTCTTTAAAGACGCCATGTCCGCCGGGTCAACATTGTCCTTGTAAAACTTCAACTCCTTTGTTGCACAAACAGATTCAGCGTAAGTAGCATCGCCTTCCTCACATTCCAAGGCTATCTTCTGACTCCTGTGCACTGTGATGGTGCCATTATGACCCGGCATCTTGAGTTGCAGATAAACATAACACGGATGTGCCATGAACTTGGCATAAGCCGGTCGTCCAAACAGGGCGTGATATGGGCTCTTGATTTTAACCACCTCAAAAGTTAACTTCTCATCCCTAGAATCATGCTCATCACCAAAGGCCACTTCCAGTTCAATCTTACCCACTGGGTACACCGACTTACCAGGCACCACTCCATGGAAAACAGTGTTGGAAGCCTTAAGATTTTTATTAGTCAACCCCATGCGACGGAAAGTCTCATAATAGAGGATGTTGATGCTGCTGCCTCCATCCATGAGCACCTTAGTGAATTTATATCCACCAACCTGAGGTGCCACCACCAAGGCCAAGTGACCCGGATTGTCAAACCGGGGGGTGATCTTCCCTATTCCATAGGATAGGCTGCTCAGACCATCTCAGATAACGAGGAACTGCCGACTCAATAACGTTCACAACCCTCTTATGAAGCTTCTGACCCTGTTTGCACAAACTGCTGGTAAACACATGACACTATCCACTATACAGCTGCTTTGGATTACTCTGATATCCAGATTGCTACTGCTGCTGACCTCCCTGGCCAGATTGCTGATTATAACCACCTTGATTACCTTGAGAGCCTTGAAAATTGGAATTTGAACCACCGCCCGGACCATGAAAACCGCCGCCACTTGAGCCACCACCCGGCCCATGATGGCTGTCAAATATGTCAAATATGTTAGAGTTCTTGAAGGCCTTCATGATTGTACAATCCTTCCACAGGTGAGTGGCCGGTTTCTGCTGAGTACCATGCCTTGGACAGGGCTCATTTAGCAACTGCTCAAGAGTGGGACTTGACCCGCCGGACCGAGGAGGTGGTCTCCCCTTACGTCGTTGGTTGTTGCCCTACGCATTACTGTTAGCCACAAACTCCAAGCTACCATCAGCCTTACGTTTATTATTACCTCCTTGATTTGCCAGATTATACCGAGGACCCTTGGTGTTGTCGTTCTTCTTTCCCTTCCCTGTCTTCCCATCGTCAGACTCGGGATCCTTGGTACTATCAGAGTCGGCGTATTTGACCAGAGCCGCCATCAGCTAGCCCATGTCATTACAATCGCGCATGAGCCGCCCCAGCTGCATTTTCAGAGGCGTAAAATGGCAATTTTTCTCCAACATTAAGACTGCAGAGCCGGCATCCATCTTATCAGACGAATGTATTATGGCCTTGACCTGGTGTACCCAATGGGTCGTGGACTCGCCTTCCTCTTGCTTGCAATTAGTCAAATCCACAATTGACATGGGCTGCTTGCATGTATCTTTGAAGTTCTGAATAAACCGGGCCTTTAACTCTGCCCATGAACAAATGGAATTAGGTGGCAGCCCCTTCAACCAATTGTGGGCCGTTCCATCCAACATCATGGTGAACTATTTGGCCATTGCAGCGTCACTGACTTCCAGTAGCTCCATGGCCATCTCATAGCTTTCAATCCATGCCCCCGGCTGTAAGTCGGCCGTGTAATTAGGCACCTTTCGAGGCCCCTTGTAATCCTTGGGCAAACGCTCATTACGCAGAGCCGACACCAGACAAGGACACCTCCAGTCCTAGTGGTCACACCTGCCTCCATAGAAGTAGTCGGATAAATCGGAAACGACTGGTAAGCCGCCTGATGAGCCGCCTGCTCAGCCGCCCGCTCAGCCTCTTGACGTACCCTATCCTGATCGACCAAATTAGGAACTCCATCACGCGCCAGGTCATGCCCGCCCGGCTGGTCATGGCGCCGGGCGTTGCTTGAAACGGCCACCGAATCCATGTGCCTACTGTAACTCAGGCTTCGGCTTGGTCGACAGGTCGAATGAATCCTGTCTCAACTATAAGAGCACGCCTCCTGCTGCGCCAAAGCCATCTGAAGAAGTTCTCTGCCCCTTCGTGTTTCAACTGCCGTCGGAGAGTCGCCATCCACCGGGAGAGCCGTCAATCGTGCCGCCGCAGCGATCATGTCCTCCAGAGGGTTAGAATAATAACCCGGTGGTGTTGGTACATAGTGAGGTGGAGTAGTATTTGGATGAGGGGGTTCCGTCACACGTAACTGAACCGGCATCCCAGCCACGGGCGTTGCAACCCGGTTTACCTCCGGTGGGTTACTGGGCCCTGCACCGGGTGTACGGAAGAGGTTTTGAGGATCATAAACCGGAGGCAGACGAGATTGAGTCTTCTGGTACCTTCTCCTCATGACCTCCTTTGACGCGTTCTGATCCATCGTGAGCTGGAAAGCCTGCGACTGAATCCGCTGAGCTTGAGCATCTAGAGCCGCCCGCTCTGCGGTCATCCTGACGTCTTCCGCGCCAGGTCTTCCTTAGCTTGCACTATATCCTGCTTTAGCTGCGCCACTTCCGCATCATGTTGAGATTGATCCGCCTGGTTGACCATGGCGGTTAATAGAGCTGTCAGCTTATCCATGAGATCCATCAGCACCTGAGCCGGTGGGCGCACAGGGCATCCTGCCCCGGCTGCCCCTGACCCGGAGGTTATCGCTGCCACAGCCATAGAATTTTGAACGGGTTGTGTGCCAGCCATGAAGATCCCAACTCTGCAAGGCGGCTCAAAGGGGTCCGGAATACTGCTGCCATCGAAACAGCCCCCAAGCCCGCCGTCTTGCAGTTGATACAATGAATCCGTCTCACCCGTGGACGACTCACCATCAGAGTAGATGGTCGTCTCATCGCCAGGCACAGATCCTTCAGAGAGTCCCCCCCCATGGATGCATCCCATGAAGGCACGCTTCACGATAGGATGAGCCCGGGTGGGTCTTGCACGCTGAGCCGTCTCAACGATATCGGTGCAGATGTCCGGCTCAGGGCCCGGCTCGCCGATCTTGCCGATGAAGACGTGGATTCTGCCGAAGGGGACCCGGTACCCATACTCAATTGAGCCGGCATCGGGGCCCCAGCCTGCGTCGTTGATGTAGAGCTTGTTTCGACGACTCTTGGTCATCTGGCCCACAGCGTATCCCTTGAGCCCTTCAAAGCTGCCCTTCAAGAACTCAAATCCACCGTGCGCTGGCCCCATGGTGGGCGCCAACTGTCGTGGACTTGTCACATCAGATGTCCTAGTGAAAGGACTTAGTCGTGGAGCCATCGCAACTAGGAAGCTTAAAGCGGTTAATCAGGACAAAGGACACGGGGTTTATACTGGTTCGGTCCCTTACCGTGAAGGTAAAAGCCTACGATCCAGTTTTGAGTGGGATTGCTTATGTCTCGATTACCAGGGAGTGAATCCGCTTGACCTAGCTCTCGATATGATCTTACTTGCCCTGAACCGCCGCCGGGTCATCCCTTTATATACAGAGGTCGACGCACAGCGGCTCTCAGAGTCCCGGCCGGCTCATAAACAGTGTCCGGCTCGGTCTGTCTCTATTCCTGCCTTACAATATAAGTTACATACATATGGTGGTCTATCTCTACGGGACTTAAATCGCCTTTGGGCGTTGGGCCCTTAACTGAACCGCCATCTTCAAGTGTCGTCTTGGGCTTCATACCTTGAGTCGCCATAGGTACAACCCGGCCCCTCCTGGGCGGGTCATGCTTAATAGTTATATCCCCAATAGTCGGGGTTTCATTTGAACAGTGTCGTGCGAAGACAGCGATTTGTTCGGCAGGATGAGCGCTTGGTGGAATGAGAGATAAGTGAGAAAAAAATAAGTTTATCCAGGTTTAGGCCCTCCTGGGGAGGTAAACCCCTACTCCTTATTCGAATGTTGGTATTGATATATAGATCGCCAAAGATCAAAGGGATCGCTGATGAGATTTGAGGGTAAGTTACAATCCTCCGTACCTGATAGAAGAGTTCTTTAGGGAATCAGGTGCCCTCCTAGGGTTCTTGGCTTGCCTTATACATGCGGTTAAGCAATGAATACAAGTCCCTGGCAGGGCATGGTCACTTATCTATAGAACCTAATTTGTGCTGCTATTGGAAGTTAACCTTATAATTTGCAGTTTCCTATTCACCCCTCCCTCTCTAGGTGACCGTTTTGATCCTTTCAAACTTGGTCTTCATAGAGGGTTGAGAATGGAAGCATTACTAGGAAAAACCTATAGGAAGACACTTAACGGTGACGCGGGGTGGGTAGGCAGCGCTACTGATATTTAGCAGTAGCGCAACCCAGTGCTACAGGTGAACATTGGCAGTAGCACGGGTTCACGGAACCGGCACTACTACTAACCGGTCCCCACTATGCCTCTCGGGGCTGGCAACAGTAGCAACACTAGGTATAAAACCCGCTACAACTAACAAGATAGCAGTAGCATGGGCTTTACATCCCGTGCTTCTACTATGGATGCATGGGCCCTAGCTCCCGGGCATCGCGTAGTAGAAGTGTTGGGTTTGTACCTCGCGCTACAGCTAATGGCTTGCCAGTAGCATAGGCTTTACATGTCGTGCTGCTACTCCCGTGCCCCACGCTACTGCTAACCCACCCTTATCCTTTCCCTACCACCCGTTCCTCACTCTCCTCTCTCCCTCCCTCACCGTCGTCCTACTCCCATCGTCGCCGCTATCGCCATGATTCATTGACTCGCGTTCATTGCTTTGATAAGTTGTTATGTGGGTGGACCAGAGCTAAGGTGTTGCTCTTACTTGAACATACAACCTACATATGATTATCCCCTCCATGCAAGCATCCACAAATACAAGAGAAGAATTAAGATAAGGCTAACCATAGCATTAAAAAAAGGATCCAAAACAGTCCCTTACGAAATAGCTCATAAACCGGGGTTTAGGTTTCCGTCAATCTCGCAACCCATTATCTACAAACTAATCCCACAGTGCCTTCCCCTAGGCCTAAACATGGTGATGTGTCATGTAGTCGACGTTCACATGACACCACTCATGGCCGGGACATGGGAGGTGAAGGAGCATATTTCCGTCAGATCCCTCCGTAGGGGTCCCAGCGCAGCTGGAAGTCATAGACTGGAGGTCACACGAGGGGTTTATCCAGGTTTAGGCTTTCGGAGAGTAATACCCTATGTCATGCTAGTTTTTGTTATTCATAATGGAGGGATACCTCGTGGGAGGGGTTACAATGGTGTGTGATGTTGCTACCGAGAGTTTCTCCTATCTGAGGATAGATGAATCAAGGAGAACCCTAGACCTCCCTTTATATAGACAGGAGAAGTCTAGGGTTTATGTATCGTATGCGATCTAGGACGCAGCCGCCCTCTAATATTGGGTGTCAAGAAGGTCTTCTGGCCTCCTAGGGTTAGCATTATGCCTGGGCTTGTTGGGACCCCTTGTAGTTGGCAGGGCCGGGCTCCTTAGCGTTAGCCATCGCAAGTATAGGACCCCGTCAGGAGGTGGCTAGGTCCACATCACCCTCACAGACGTTCTCAGCCTTAGAGCCAGTTGTAGCTCCAGGAGGAGGAGCTCCTTCCCAAAAACCAGCATGCATAAAGACATCGATATGCAGGTGTTATCTCAATAGCGCTCAGGGCCAGAAATTGTATTTAATCTGAGGCCGGATCTCCGCTGCAGAAGAAGGGACCCCCACAAATGGTTGCATGCTACTTCTTAAGCTTGTGTTGGTTTTCCCTTCAAGAGGAAAGGGTGATGCAGCAAAGTAGAGATAAGTATTTCCCTTAGTTAAGGACCAAGGTATCAATCCAGTAGGAGGAACACACAAGTCACTAATGGTTGCACCTACACAAACAAACAAATACTTGCACCCAACGTGATAAAGGGGTTGTCAATCCCTTCACGGTTACTTGCAAGGATGAGATCTAATAGAGATAGGTATAAAAGATAAGTAAAAGTGCAAAATAAAGTAAAGGTAAATAAATTGCAGCAAGGTATTTTTGGGGTTTTGGTTTTATAGATCTGAAAACAATATGATCAAAGATAGACCCGGGGGCCATAGTTTTCACTAGAGGCTTCTCTCTTGAAAGAACGCATACGGTGGGTAAACAAATTACTGTTAAGCAATTGATAGAAAACGCATAGTTATGAAAATATCTAAGGTAATGATCATGAATATAGGCATCACGTCTGTGACAAGTAGACCGACTCCTGCCTGCATCTACTACTATTACTCCACACATCGACCGCTATCCAACATGCATCTAGTGTATTAAGTTAACAAGAATGGAGTAACGCCTTAAGCAAGATGACATAATGTAGAGGGATAGATCCAAGCAATATGAAGTAAAGCCCATCTTTTTATCCTTAATTGCGACAATACAAATACATGTCATGTCCCTTTCTGTCACTGGGAATAAGCACCGCAAGATTGAACCCATTACAAAGAACCTCTCCCACGGCAAGAAAAATCAATCTAGTTGGCCAAACAAAATCAATAAATCGGAGAGAAATACAAAGCTATCTTAATCATGCATAAAAGAGTTCAGAGAAGACTCGAATAATATTTGTAGATAATCTGAGCATAAACTCGCAATTCATCGGATCTCAACAAACACACCGCAAAAGAAGATTACATCGAATAGATCTCCAAGAACATCGAGGATAACATTGTATTGAAAATCAAAGAGAGAGAACAAGCCATCTAGCTACTAGCTATGGACCCATAGGTCCTACTCACACATCATCAGAAAGGGCAGCAAGGTTGATGTAGAGGCCTTTCGTGATCGAATCCCCCTCTGGCAGAATACCGGAAAAGGTCTCTAGATGGGATATCTTGAGAACAAAAGCTTGTGGCGGCAGAAAAGTATTTTTGGTGTGCCCTCTGGTATATAGGGAATATTTGGGTATTTATAGAACCAAGATTAGGGTTAGAGGAGCCACGAGGGGCCCATAGGCTCACCAACGTATCTATAATTTTTGATTATTTCATGCTATTATATTATCTGTTTTGGATGTTTAATGGGCTTTAATATGCTCTTTTATATTATTTTTGGGACTAACCTATTAACCGAGGACCTAGTGCTAGTTTCTGTTTTTTTGCCTATTTTAAAGTTTTGTAGAAAAGGAATACCAAATCGAGTCCAAACAAAATGAAACCTTTGCGATGATCTTTCTTGGACCGAAAGCAAACCAGAAGACTTGGAGATGAAGTCGGAGACGTAACAAGGAGGCCACGAGGCAGGAGGGGGCGCCCAGGGGAGTAGGCGTGCCCCCACCCTCGTGGGCCCCTTGTAGCTCCACCGACCTAGTTCTTTCGCCTATATATACTCCTATACCCTAAGCCCCTCATGATCTCTCAAGAGAAATTATTATTCAAATTTTTTATGCTCGGCTTTCTCTCAATAATCGCTCCATGCTCGATACTTCTTGTACTAGATCTTTTATGATGAAGACTATTGAATTCAAATGGGATTTATTGGAAAGAATTAAACGCAACTCTGAAGATTGGGATCTCGATGAAGGTAAGGAGTCAGGTATAACACCTAAGTTTTATTGTGTTAAATCTTTTATGGATACCGATGCTTTTCGTGAATTTAGCACTAAATATGGACTTGACTCTGAGATAGTAGCTTCTTTCTGTGAATCGTTTGCTACTCATGTTGACCTCCCTAAGGAGAAGTGGTTTATATATAATCCTTCCATTGAAGTAAAAGTAGTTGGACCTATTAAAGTTGAAGAAAGGACTTTCACTTATAATGATCCTATTGTTCCTACTACTTATATTGAGAAACCACCTTTCCCTGTTAGGATAAAGGATCATGCTAAAGCTTCAACTGTGGTTCGTAAGAGTAATACTAGAACACCTACACCACCTGAGCAAATTAAAGTTGAACCTAGTATTGCTATGGTTAAAGATCTCTTGGCTTATAATATTGATGGGCATGTTATTTACTTCTGTGATGAAGCTGCTAGAATCGCTAGACCCGATACTAAAAATAAACATAGACCTGTTGTAGGCATGCCTGTTATTTCTATTAAAATAGGAGATCATTGTTAGCATGGCTTATGTGATATGGGTGCTAGTGCAAGTGCAATACCTCATTCCTTATACAAAGAAATTATGCATGATATTGCACCTACTGAGATAGAAGAAATCAATGTTACAATTAAGCTTGCCAATGGAGATACTATTTCACCAGTTGGGATTGTTAGAGATGTTGAAGTCTTGTGTGGGAAAGTTAAATATCCTGCTGATTTTCTTGTTCTTGGTTCCCGACGAGATGACTTTTGTCCCATTATATTTGGTAGACCCTTCTTGAATACTGTTAATGCTAGGATAGACTACGAAAAGGATATTGTTATGATTGGGTTAGGGGATATGTCTCATGACTTTAACTTTGCTAAATTTCGTAGACAACTCCATGATAAAGAATTGCCTAGTAAGGATGAAATTATTGGTCTTGCTTCTATTGCCGTGCCTCCTAATGATCCTTTAGAACAATATTTGCTCGACCATGAAAATGATATGTTTATGAATGAAAGAAGGGAAATAGATGAAGTATTCTTTAAACAAGGACCTATTTTGAAACACAACTTGCTTGTTAAAATATTAGGGGATCCTCCTGCACCCAAGGGTGATCCCGTGTTTGAGCTTAAACCACTACCTGATACTCTTAAATATGCTTATCTTGATGAAAAGAAGATATATCCTGTTATTATTAGTGCTAACCTTTCAGAGCAGGAAGAGGAGAAGTTATTAAAAACTCTGAAGAAGCACCGTGCTACTATTGGATATACTCTTGATGATCTTAAGGGTATTAGTCCCACTCTATGCCAACACAAAATAAAATTGGAGAAAGATGCTAAACCAGTTGTTGATCACCAACATCAGTTAAATCCTGAGATGAAAGAAGTGGTAAGAAAAGAAATACTAAAACTCCTGGAGGCAGGTATAATTTATCCCGTTGCTGATAGTCAGTGGGTAAGTCATGTCCATTGTGTCCCTAAGAATGGAGGTATTACTGTCGTTCCTAATGATAAAGATGAATTGATCCCGATTGATCCCGCAAAGAATTGTTACAGGTTATAGGATGGTAATTGATTTCTGCAAATTAAATATAGCTATTAAAAAGGATCATTACCCTTTGCCTTTTATTGATCAATTACTAGAAAGATTATCCAAGCATACACATTTTTGCTTTCTACATGGTTACTCTTGTTTCTCTCAAATACCTGTGTCAAAAGAGGATCAAGAAAAGACCACTTTTACTTGCCCTTTCAGTACTTTCGCTTATAGACGTATGCCTTTTGGTTTATGTAATGCACCTGCTACCTTTCAAAGATGCATGATGGCTATATTCTCTGATTTTTGTGAAAAGATTGTTGAGGTTTTCATGGATGATTTCTCCGTTTATGGATCTTCTTTTGATGATTGCTTGAGCAACCTTGATCGAGTTTTGTAGAGATGTGAAGAAACTAATCTTGTCTTGAATTGGGAAAAAGGCCACTTTATGGTTAATGAAGGCATTGTCTTGGGGCATAAAATTTCTAAAAGAGGTATTGAATTTGATAAAGCTAAAGTTGATGATATTGAAAGGATGCCATGTCCTAAAGACATTAAAGGTATAAGAAGTTTCCTTGGTCATGTTGGTTTTTATAGGAGGTTTATTAAGGACTTCTTTAAAATTTCTAGGCCTTTGATTAATCTCTTACAAAAAGATATTCCTTTTGTCTTCGATGATGATTGTGTAGAAGCATTTGAAATACTTAAGAAATCTTTGATTTCTGCACCTATTGTTCAGCCACCTGATTGGAATTTACCCTTTGAAATTACGTGTGATGCTAGTGATTATGTCGTAGGTGTTGTTCTAGGACAAAGAGTTGATAAGAAACTAAATGTTATTCAATATGCTAGTAAAACTCTAGACGGTGTCCAGAGAAATTATGCTACTGCTGAAAAAGAATTTTTAGTAGTTGTATTTTCTTGTGATAAGTTTAGACCTTATATTGTTGATTCTAAAGTAACTGTTCACACTGACTATGCTGCTATTAAATATCTTATGGAAAAGAAAGATGCTAAACCTAGACTTATTAGATGGGTTCTCTTGCTACAAGAATTTGATTTGCATATTATTGATAGAAAGGGAGCTGAGAACCCCGTTGCAGACAACTTGTCTAGGTTAGAGAATGTTCTTGATGACCCACTACCTATTGATGATAGCTTCCCTAATGAACAATTAGCTGTCATAAATGCTTCTCGTACTGCTCCATGGTATGCTGATTATGGTAATTACATTATTACTAAATTTATACCTCCTAGTTTCACATACCAGCAAAAGAAAAAGTTTTTCTATGATTTAAGACATTACTTCTGGGATGACCCACACCTTTATAAAGAAGGAGTAGATGGTGTTCTTAGACGTTGTGTACCTGAGCATGAACAGGAACAGATCCTACGCAAGTGTCACTCTGAGGCTTATGGAGGACACCACACTGGAGATAGAACTGCGCATAAGGTATTGCAATCTGGTTTTTATTAGCCTACTCTCTTCAAGGATGCCCGTAAGTTTGTCTTGTCTTCTGATGAATGTCAAAGAATTGGTAATATTAGTAGACGTCAAGAAATGCCTATGAAGTATTCTCTTGTTATTGAACCATTTGATGTTCGGGGCTTTGATTATATGGGACCGTTTCCTTCCTCTAATGGTTATACACATATTTTAGTTGCTATTGATTACATTACTAAGTGGGTAGAAGCTATTCCAACTAGTAGTGCTGATCATAACACCTCTATTAAGATGCTTAAAGAAGTTATTTTTGCGAGGTTTGGAGTACCTAGATACCTAATGACTGATGGTGGTTCACATTTTATTCATGGTGCTTTTCGTAAAATGCTTGCTAAGTATGATGTTAATCATAGAATTGCATCTCCATATCACCCACAGTCTAGTGGCCAAGTAGAACTGAGTAACAAAGAGCTTAAATTGATTTTGCAAAAGACTATTAATAGATCTAGAAAGAATTGGTCCAAGAAACTTGATGATGCGTTATGGGCTTATAGAACTGCATATAAAAATCTTGTGGGTATGTCTCCATATAAAATGGTTTATGGAAAAGCATGTCACTTACCTCTCGAACTAGAACATAAGGCATATTGGGCCATTAAAGAGCTCAATTATGATTTCAAACTTGCCGGTGAGAAGAGGTTATTTGACACTAGCTCACTTGATGAATGGAGAACTCAAGCCTACGAGAATGCCAAACTGTTTAAAGAAAAAGTTAAAAGATGGCATGACAAAAGGATACAAAAGCGTGAGTTTAATGTAGGTGATTATGTGTTGCTATTCAACTCTCGATTAAGATTTTTTGCAGGAAAGCTCCTCTCTAAATGGGAAGGGCCTGACGTTATCAAGGAGGTCTATCGTTCCGGTGCCATAAAAATCAACAACTTTGAAGGCACAAATCCAAAGGTGGTGAACGGTCAAAGAATCAAACACTATATCTCAGGTAATCCAATAAATGTTGAAACTAATGTTATTGAAATCGTGACCCCGGAGGAATACATAAGGGACACTTTCCAGAACGTTTCAGACTACAAAAAGGAATAGGTATGTGGTACGGTAAGTAAACCGACTCCAAAATAGTTCTAATAGTAATTTTTATCCGTTTTGCAATATTTTCTTAAATAGGAAAATAAGAAGTAGTCCTAAGAGGACAGGAGGCATCCACGAGGGTGGAGGGCGCGCCCTACCCCCCTGGGCGCGCCCCCTACCTCGTGGGCACCTCGTGTGCCCTCCGGACTCTATTTTCTTGCACGATACTTCTTTTGGTTGGTAAAAATTCATTATATAATCCCCCGAAGGTTTTGACCACCGTAACACGACAAAATCCTCTGCTTTTGTTTTGAGCTGTTTTTCTACCAGATCTAGATCACCATGATGTCTTCAAGCGCCCCCAAGGACAAGTTTTTCGAGAAGGTCATCAACCCCTACCTCGCGGAGGTGCTGCAACACCCTCAAACCATTGAGATGCGTGAGGGGGTGCTGCACATCCGCGATGTTGAGGGACCAAGGAGTACCGGAAGCGTGGAGAGAAGACTCGAAGCGATGGAACAACATGTTTTCAAGTGCCAAGGGATGGTGGAACGCGGATTCAACGCCAACCACATGATGATCGCGGAGTTCACCAACAACTACAAGCTGGATGCCAAGAACATTGGGGGGACCATCTTCAAGCTTCATGAGAAAATCGAGCACCTCCAAGCCCAGATCTATAACCTGCAAAACCAGAACTGTGAGTATGAATATAGATTCAAGAGGATGAGTTTGGCTGCAGATTTAAGGATCCTGGAGACTCGATCATCCTTCTATGATGGTGAGCCTATGCCTTGGAAGATGGACGGCAAGCCTACATCATCAACAACTCCATCATCACCACCTCCGAAGAAGGAGACATAATCACATGGGTATGGGCACTCCCCTTGGCGACTGCCAAGCTTGGGGGAGGTGCCCCGGTATCGTATCACCATCACACTCCTATCTTTACCTTTTTCTTAGTTCGTTCCTTTTAGTAATATCTTGATCTAGTAGAATAAAGTTTTGGTATAGTTTTGAGTTTTGCTTTACGATTCCTCTATGTAATCGTGTCCTTGAGCTATATATAATAAAGATTAGTGTCGAGTCAAGGGCTTTGTTATCTTGATATGATCTTGAGGGAATAAAAGAAAAAGAAAGAACAAAAAGAAATAAAGAGATCATATGGATCTTATGGAGAGTAATGACTTCACATATAAACAATATGATGAATAAAAGTTGTTGAGGGTTGACAAACATAGTTTTGGTCATCGTTGCAATTAATAGGAAGTAATAAAGAAAGAGAGGTTCTCACATATAAATATACTATCTTGGACATCTTTTATGATTGTGATCACTCATTAAAATATGACATGCTAAAGAGTTGATGTTGGACAAGGAAGACAACGTAATGGGTTATGTTTTCTTATATCTGAAATAAAGTATATTATCATGGATCATCCAACATGTGGAGCTTGCTGTTCCCCCTCATGCTAGCCAAATTCTTTGCACCAAGTAGAGATACTACTTGTGCTTCCGAATATCCTTAAACCCAGTTTTGCCATGAGAGTCCACCATACCTACCTATGGATTGAGCAAGATCCTTCAAGTAAGTTGTCATGTTGCATGCAATAAAAATTGCTCTCTAAATATGTATGACTTATTAGTGTGGAGAAAATAAGTTTTATACGATCTTGTGATATGGAAGCAATAAAAGTGACAGACTGCATAATAAATATCCATATCACAAGTGGCAATATAAAGTGATGCTCTTTCGCATTAAGATTTTGTGCATCCAACCATAAAAGCACATGACAACCTCTGCTTCCCTCTACGAAGGGCCTATCTTTTACTTTTGTCTTATACCTTATGCAAGATTCATGGTGATCTTCACCTTTCCTTTTTACATTTTATCCTTTGGCAAGCACCTTGTGTTGGAAAGATCCTGATATATATATCCAATTGAATGTAAGTTAGCATGAACTATTATTGTTGACATTACCCTTGAGGTAAAAGGTTGGGAGGCAACACTATAAGCCCCTATCTTTCTCTATGTCCGATTAAAACTCCATAACCATAAGTATTGTTTGAGTTTCAGCAATTGTGAAAGATTAAATGATAGTTGAGTATGTGGACTTGCTGAAAAGCTCTTATATTGACTCTTTCCTATGTTATGATAAATTGCAATTGCTTCAATGATCGACAGCATAGTTTGTTGGTCCTCAATGAAGTTTCTGATTCATACTTGACATTGTGAATAGATTGTTACTTTAGTATAAGAAATCGTATGAAAAAAATATTATATATATATATATATATATATTTCTGTTATAAGAATGATCATGATGCCCTCATGTCTGTACTTTATTTTATCGACACCTCTATCTCTAAACATGTGGACATATTTTTCGATATTGGCTTCCGCTTGAGGACAAGTGAAGTCTAAGCTTGGGGGAGTTGATACATCCATTTTGCATCATGCTTTGATATTGATATTTATTGCATTATGGGTTGTTATTACTTATTATGTAACAATACTTATGCCTTTTCTCTCTTATTTTACAAGGTTTACTAGAAGAGGGAGAATGCCGGTAGCTGAAATTCTGGGCTGGAAAAGGAGCAAATATTAGAGACCTATTCTGCACAACTCCAAAAGTCCTGAAACTCCACGGAAGTTATTTTTGGAATTAATAAAAAATACTGAGAGAAGAAAATACCAGAGGGGGGCCACCCACCGTCCACGAGGGTGGGGGCGCGTCCTACCCCCCTGGGCGCGCCCCCTGCCTCGTGGGCCCCCTGGCAGGCCTCCGGTGCCCATCTTATGCTATATGAAGTCTTTTACCCTGGAAAAAATAATAAGCAAGCTTTCGGGACGAGACACTACCGCCACGAGGCGAAACCTTGGCGGAACCAATCAAGGCTCCGGCGGAGCTGTTCTGCCGGGGAAACATCCCTCCAGGAGGGGGAAATCATCACCATTGTCATCACCATCAATTCTCTCATCGGGAGGGGGTCAATCTCCATCAACATCTTCACCAGCACCATCTCCTCTCAAACCCTAGTTCATCTCTTGTATCCGATCTTTGTCTCAACACCTCAGATTGGTACCTATGGGTTGCTAGTAGTGTTGATTACTCCTTGTAGTTGATGCTAGTTGGTTTGATTGGTGGAAGATCATATGTTCAGATCCTATATGCATATTAATACCCCTCTGATTTTGAACATGAATATGATTTGTGAGTAGTTACGTTTGTTCCTGAGGACATGGGAGAAGTCTTGCTATATGTAGTCATGTGAATTTGGTATTCGTTCAATATTTTGATGAGATGTATCTTGTCTCTCCTCTAGTGGTGTTATGTGAACATCGACTACATGACACTTCACCATTGTTTGGGCCTAGAGGAAGGCATTGGGAAGTAATAAGTAGATGATGGGTTGCTAGAGTGACAGAAGCTTAAACCCTAGTTTATGCGTTGCTTCGTAAGGGGCTGATTTGGATCCATATGTTCCATGCTATGGTTACGTTTACCTTAATTATTCTTTCGTAGTTGCGGATGCTTGCGAGATTAGTTAACCATAAGTGGGATGCTTGTCCAAGAAAGGGCAGTACCCAAGCACCGGTCCACCCGCATATCAAATTATCAAAGTAACAAACGCGAATCATATGAGCGTGATGAAAACTAGCTTGGCGATAATTCCGATATGTCCTCGGGAGTGCTTTTCTCTATATAAGAGTTTGTCCAGGCTTGTCCTTTGCTACAAAAAGGATTGGGCCACCTTGTTGCACCTTATTTACTTTCGTTACTTGTTACCCGTTACGAATTACCTTATCACAAAACTATCTGTTACCAATAATTTTAGTGCTTGCAGAGAATACCTTACTGAAAACCGCTTGTCATTTCCTTCTGCTCCTCATTGGGTTTGACACTCTTACTTATCGAAAGGACTAAGATAGATCCCCTACACTTGTGGGTCATCAAGAGTTTCTTATTTTGTCACCTTCATATACTAGTGGGAATTTTTATTATAGAACTTGGCTTGTACATTCCAATGATGGGCTTCCTCAAAATGTCCTAGGTCTTCGTGAGAAAGCAAGTTGGATGCATGCCCACTTAGTTTCCTTTTGAGCTTTCATACATTTATAGCTCCAGTGCATCCGTTGCATGGCAAACCCTACTCACTCACATTGATATCTATTGATGGGCATCTCCATAGCCCATTAATACGCCTAGTTGATGTGAGACCATCTTCCTCCTTTTTGTCTTATCCACAACCACCATTCATTCCACCTAAAGTGCTATGTCCATGGCTCACGCTCATGTATTACGTGAAAGTTGAAAGAGTTTGAGAATACTAAAGTATGAAACAATTGCTTGGCTAAAATCGGGGTTCTGCATGATTTGAATATTTTGTGTGACGAAGATGGAGCATAGCCAAACTATATGATTTTGTAGGGATGAACTTTCTTTGGCCATGTTATTTTGAGAAGACATGATTGCTTTGTTAGTATGCTTGAAGTATTATTATTTTTATGTCAATATTAAACTTTTGTCTTGAATCTTTCAGATCTGAACATTCATGCCACAATAAAGAAAATTACATTGATAAATATGTTAGGTAGCATTCCACATCAAAAATTCTGTTTTTATCATTTACCTACTCGAGGACAAGTAGGAATTAAGCTTGGGGATGCTTGATACGTCTCCAACATATCTATAATTTTTGATTGTTCCATGCTATTATATTATCTGTTTGGGATGTTTAATGGGCTTTAATATGCTCTTTTATATTATTTTTGGGACTAACGTATTAACCGAGGGCCCAGTGCCAGTTTCTGTTTTTTGCCTATTTTAGAGTTTTGCAGAAAAGGAATACCAAACGGAGTCCAAACGGAATGAAACCTTTGCGATGATCTTTCTTGGACCGAAAGCAAACCAGAAAACTTGGAGATGAAGTCAGAGACGTAATGAGGAGGCCACGAGGCAGAGGGCACGCCCAGGGGGTAGGCGTGCCCCCACCCTCGTGGGCCCCTTGTAGCTCCACCGACGTAGTCTTTTGCCTATATATACTCTTATACCCTAAAAACATCAAGTGGAGCCATGAAACCACTTTTCCACCGGCACAACCTTCTGTACCCGTGAGATCCCATCTTGGGGCCTTTTCCTGCGATCTGCCGGAGGGGGATTCAATCACGAAGGGCTTCTACATCAACACCATTACCTCTTCGATGAAGCGTGAGTAATTTATCACAGACCTTCGGGTCCATAATTATTAGCTAGATGGCTTCTTCTCTCTCTTTGATTCTCAATACAAAGTTTTCCTCGATGTTCTTGGAGATCTATTCAATGTAATACTCTTTTACGGTGTGTTTGCTGAGATCCGATGAATTGTGGATTTATGATCAAGATTGCCTATGAATATTATTTGGTTCTTCTCTGAATTCTTATATGCATGATTTGATATCTTTGCAAGTCTCTTCGAATTATCGGTTTAGTTTGGCCTACTAGATTGATCTTTCTTGCCATGAGAGAAGTGCTTAGCTTTGGGTTCAATCTTGCGGTGTCCTTTCCCAGTGATAGTCGGGGCAGCAAGGCACGTATTGTATTGTTGCCATCGAGGATAAAAAGATGGGGTTTTCATCATATTGCTTGAGTTAAATCCTCCACATCATGTCATCTTGCTTAATGCGTTACTCCGTTCTTTATGAACTTAATACTCTAGATGCATGTTGGATAGCGGTTGATGTGTGGAGTAATAGTAGTAGATGCAGGCAGGAGTCGGTCTACTTGACATAGACGTGATGCCTATGTTCATGATCATTGCCTTAGATGTCATCATAATTATGCGCTTTTCTATCAATTACTCGGCAGCAATTTGTTCACCCACCATAATATATGCTATCTTGAGAGAAGCCACTAGTGAAACCTATGGCCCCGGGTCTCTTTTCCATATTATTGAATCTCGTTTACATCTTGCTAGTTTCCAATCTACTATTTTGCAATCTTTACTTTCCAATCTATAAACCAAAAATACCCAAAATATTTACTTTATTATCTCTATCAGATCTCACTTTTGCGAGTGACCGTGAAGGGACTGACAACCCCTTTATCGCGTTGGTTGCAAGTCCTTGATTTTTTGTGCAGGTATTCGGTGACTTGTGCGCCGTCTCCTACTGGATTGATACCTTGGTTCTCAAAACTGAGGGAAATACTTATGCTACTTTGCTGAATCACCCTTTCCTCTTCAAGGGAAAACCAATGCAAGCTCAAGAGGTAGCACTTGCTCATAAAGACGTCGGGCATTTGAGGAAGCCCATCATTGGAATATACAAGCCAAGTCCTACAATGAAAAATTCCCACTAGTAATATGAAAGTGATAACATAGGAGACTCTCTATAATGAAAAACACTGTGCTACTTTGAAGCACAAGTGTGGAAAATGATAGTAACATTGTCCCTTCTCTCTTTTTCTCTTTTTTGGGCTCTTTGGCCTCTTTTTTTCCTTTTTTTAAGTCCGGAGTCTCATCCCGACTTGTGGGGGAATCATAGTCTCCATCATTCTTTCCTCGCATGGGACAATGTTCTAATAATGATGATCATCACACTTTTATTTACTTACAACTCAAGAATTACAACTCGATACTAGAACAAAAGTATGACTCTATATGAATGCCTCCAGCGGTGTACCAGGATGTGCAATGATCTAGAGTGACATGCATAAAAAAGATATAAATGGTGGCAAAGCCACAAATACTATGTCAACTATATGGTCATGCAAAGCAATATGACAATGATGGTATGTGTCATAATAAAACGGAACGGCGGAAGTTGCATGGCAATATATCTCGGAATGGCTATGGAAATGCCATAATAGGTAGGTATGGTGGATGTTTTGAGGAAGATATAAGGTGGCTTATGTGTGAAAGAGCGTATCATATCGCGGGGTTTGGATGCACTGGTGAAGTTTGCACCACAACTCAAGGTGAGAAAGGGCAATGCACGGTACCGAAGAGGCTAGCAGAATGCAGAAGGGTGAGAGTGCGTATAATCCATGGACTCCATATTAGTCATAAACAACTCACATACTTATTGCAAAATTTTATTAGCCCTCGAAGCAAAGTACTACTACGCATTCTCCTAGGGGGATAGATTGGTAGGAAAAGACCATCGCTTGTCCTCGACCGCCACTCATAAAGAAGACAATCAAAAATAATCATGCTCCAATTTCATAGCATAACGAGAGACCATATGTGCATGCTTCGGGAATCACAAACCTTAACACAAACATTCTTACTAAAACACAATTACTCACTAGCATGACTCTAATATCACCATCTTTATATCTCAAAACGAATGCAAGGAATCAAACTTATCATATATTCAATGATCTTCATGAAAGTTTTTATTATATCCCTCTTGGATACCCATCATATTAGGACTAAATTCATAACCTAAGAAAATTCCCATACTTTTTATAAAACTCTCAAAATAATATAAGTGAAGCATAGAGTTCATCAATTTCTTCAACATAAAACCACCGCCGTTCTCTAAAAGATATAAGTGAAGCACTAGAGCAACTACCTAGCTCAAAAAATATAAGTGAAGCACATAGAGTATTCTAATAAATTCATGATTGGTGTGTGTCCCTCTCAAAAGGTGTGTACAACAAGGATGATTGTGGTAAACTAAAAATAAAATAAAATAAAGACTCATATAATAAAAGACGCTCCAAGCAAAACGCATAACATATGGTGAATAAAAATATAGCCTCAAGTAATTTACCGATAGATTGAAGATAAAAGAGGGAATGCCATGTGGGGCATCCTCAAGCTTAGATGCTTAGTTGTCCTTGAATATTACCTTGTGGTGCCTTGGGAATCCCCAAGCTTAGGCTCTTGCATCTCCTTATTCCTTGTCCATCGAAACTTTACCCAAAACTTGAAAACTTCACAACACAAAACTCAACTGAAAACTCATGAGATCCGTTAGTATAGTAAAACAAATCTCCACTTTTAGGTATTGTTGTGAACTCATTCTAAATTCATATTGGTGGTATATCTATTGTATTCTAACTTCACCATGGTTCATACTGAATGAAATATGCCCTAGAGGCAATAATAAAATTGTTATTTTATATTTCCTTATTTCATGATAAATGTTTCTTATTCATGCTAGAATTGTATTAACCAGAAACTTGATACATGTGTGGATACATATACAAAACACCGTGTCCCTAGTAAGCCTCTACTAGACTAGCTCGTTAATCAAAGATGGTTAAGTTTCCTAACCATAGACATGTGTTGTCATTTGATGAACGTGATCACATCATTAGGAGAATGATGTGATGGACAAGACCCATCTGTCAGCATAGCATATTGATGTTAAGTTTTATTGCTATTGCTTTATTCATGTCAAATACATATTCCTTCCACTATGAGATTATGCAACTCCCGGATACCGAACGAATGCTTTTTGTGCTATCAAACATCAAAACATAACTGGGTGATTATAAAGATGCTCTATAGGTATCTCCAAAGGTGTTTGTTGGGTTGGCATAGATCGAGATTAGGATTTGTCCCTCCGAGTATCAGAGAAGTATCTCTGGGCCCTCTCGGTAATGCACATCATAAGAAGCCTTGCAAGCAAAGTAACTAATGCATTAGTTGCAGGATGATGCATTACGGAACGAGTAAAGAGACTTGCCGGTAAAGAGATTGAACTAGGTATGAAGATACCAACGATCGAATCTTGGGCAAGTAACATACCGATGGACAAAGGGAATAACGTATGTTGTCATAACGGTTCAACCGATAAAGATCTTCATAGAATATGTGGGAGCCAATATGAGCATCCAGGTCCCGCTATTGGTTATTGACCAGAGAAGTGTATCGGTCATGTCTACATAGTTCTCAAACCCGTAGAGTCACACGCTTAACGTTCGTTGACGCTAGAGTAGTATTGGGATATTTGATGAGTGGTAACAAAATGTTGTTTGGAGTCCTGGATTAGATCCCAGACATCACCAGGAGTCTCGAAATGGTCGAGAGGTAAAGATTTATATATGGGAAGTCATATTTTGGGTTCCGGAAAAAGGTGCTGTTTTTTTTGTATTGTACCTGGAAGCTTCTAGAAGATTCTGGAGGATTCCGGAGGGGTTCGCAAGTCCGCAAGTGGGTTCACCATGACCCAAGGGCTAGCATGGTCTGTGGGGAGGTTCCCTTGCCTTATTGGGCTAGGCGCACCAAGTCCTCAAAAGCCCATGTGGCTAGGGAAGGCAAAAAGGGAAGGAGTCCTAGTAGGAATAAGACTGGACTTGGAGTCCAAGTCCTCTCCCCCTTAGCTGCACCCTAGGGCTTGGAGGGGCTGTTTGCCATGCCCCTCCACCTATATAAAGAGAGGAGGGGGTGCCACAAGAGGACACACCAAGACCTTGGCGCCCCTCTCTCTCCCGTTACTCTGTAGTTCCACCGCCTCGTCCCGGCGACGCTTAGCGAAGTGCTGTCGATGCTCCACCACCACCATCACCACCACACCATCGTGTTGGTTGTGATCCCGTCTACTTCTCCTCTCCTGCTTGATGGATCAAGAAGGATGAGACGTCATCGAGCCGCACGTGTGCTAAACTTGGAGGTGCGGTCCGTTCGGCACTAGATCGGTTGGATCGTGATTGGATCGCGAAGAGTACGACTACATCAACTGCGTGATAAACACTTCCGCTTTCGGTCTACAAGGGTACGTAGACACACTCTACCCCTCTCATTTCTATGCATCTCCTAGACAGATCTTGCGTGCGCATAGGAATTTTTTGAAATTGCATGCTACGTTCTCCACTAGTGGTATCAGAGCCAGGTCTATGCGTAGATGATATATACAAGTAGAACACAAAGAGTTGTGGGCGGTGATCATCATACTGCTTACTACCAATGTCTTACTTTGATTCGGCGGTATTGTTGGATGAAGTGGCCCGGACAAGCCTTACATGACCATGTTCATGAGACCGGTTTCACCGATAGATATGCAACTAGTTTTGCATAAAGGTGGCTGGCGGGTGTCTGTTTCTTCAGCTTTAGTTGAATCGAATTTGACTGCGGACGGTCCTTGTTGAAGGTTAAAACAGCAAACTTGATAAATTACCGTTGTGATTTTGTGCCGTAGGTAAGAACAGTAGAGGACTTGGTGCGCCTAGTAAAAAGTTGCAACAACAAGTTAGATGTCCTCAAAAGCCCGTAACAGCCACGTAAAAGTTGCAACAACAAAGTAGAGGACGTCTAACTTGTTTTTGCAGGGCATGCTTGTGATCTAATATGATCAAGACATGATGGGATATACGTTATTGTATGAGATGATCATGTTTTGTATAAGTTATCGGCAATCGGCAGGAGCCTTATGGTTGCCTCTTTATTGTATGAGATGCAAACGCCATGTAATTGCTTTACTTTATCACTAAGCGGTAGTGATAGTTGTAGAAGCAATAGTTGGCAATATGACCACGACGCAATGATGGAGATCAAGGTGTCGAGCCGGTGACGATGGAGATCATGACGATGCTTTGGAGATGGAGATCAAAAGCCCAAGATGATGATGGCCATATCATGTCACATATTTTGATTGCACGTGATGTTTATCTTTTATGCACCTTATTTTGCTTAGTACGACGGTAGCACTATAACATGATCCCTTAACTAAAGTTTCAAGGTATCAGTGTTCTCCCTGTGTATGCACCGTTGCGACAGTTCTTCATGCTGAGACACCACATGATGATCGGGTGTGATAGGCTCTACGTGCACATACAATGGGTGCAGGACAGTTTTGCACATGCGAAATACTCGGGTTAAACTTGATGAGCCTAGCATGTACAAACATGGCCTCGGAACACTAGAGACCGAAATGTAGAACGTGAATCATATAGTATATATGATCAACATAGAGATGTTCACCATTGATGACTACCCCATCTCATGTGATGATCGGACATGGTTTAGTTGATTTGGATCATGTATCATTTAGATGACTTGAGGGATGCCAATCTAAGTGGGAGTTCATAAGTAATATGATTAATTGAACTTAATTTATCATGAACTTGGTCCTTATAGTATTTGCAAATTATGTTGTAGATCAATAGCTCGCGTTGTAGCTCCCCTATTTTTTTGATATGTTGCTAGAGAAAACTAAGTTGAAAGATGATAATAGCAATGATGCGCACTGGGTCCGTGATCTGAGGATTATCCTCATTGATGCATAGAAGAATTATGTCCTTGATGCACCGCTAGATGACAGGCCTATTGCAGGAGCAGATGCAGACATTATGAACATTCGGCAAGCTCGATATGATGACTACTTTATAGTTTAGTGCGCCATGTTTTATGGCTTAGAATCGGGGCTTCAAAGACGTTTTGAATGCCACAGAGCATATGAGATGTTCCAAGAGCTAAGATTGGTATTTCATACTCATGCTCGTGTCGAGAGGTATGAGACCTCTGGCAAGTACTTTGCCTACAAGATGGAGGAGAATAGCTGAGCTACTAAGCATGTGCTCAGAATGTCTGGGCACTACAATCGCTTGATTCAAGTGGGAGTTAATCTTCCAGATAAGATAGCGATTGACGGAGTTTTCTAGTCACTATCACCAAGCTACTAGAACTTCGTGATGAACTATAATATGCAAGGGATGACGAAAACGATTCCCGAGCTTTTCGCGATGCTGAAATTGGTGAAGGTAGAAATCAAGAAAGAGCATCAAGTGTTGATGGTTAACAAGACCACTAGTTTCAAGAAAAAGGGCAAGGGAAAGACAGGGAACTTCAAGAAGAATGGCAAGCAAGTTGTCACTCCCATGAAGAATCCCAAAGCTGGACCTAAGCCTGAAACTGAGTGCTTCTACTGCAAAGGAAATGGTCACTGGAAGCAGAACTACCCCAATTATTGGCGGATAAGAAGGATGGAAAAGTGAACAAAGGTATATTTGATATACACGTTATTGATGTGTACCTTGCTAGTTCTCGTAGTATCCCTTGGGCATTTGATACCTATTCGGTTGCTAAGATTAGTAACTCGAAACAGGAGTTGCGGAATAAATGGAGACTAGTTGAGGGTGAAGTGATGATGTGTGTTGGAAGTGGTTCCAAGATTGATATGATCATCATCACACACTTCCTATACTTTCGGGATTAGTGTTGAACCTAATGAATGTTATTTGGTGTTTGCGTTGAGCATGAACAAGATAGAATCGTGTTTATTGCAATACAGTTATTCCTTTAAGACAGAGAATAACTGTTATTCTGTTTACATGAATAAAACCTTCTATGGTCATACACCCCAAAGTTAATGGTTTATCGAACCTCGATTGTAGTGATACACATATTCATAATATTGATGCCAAAATATGCAAGGTTGATAATGATAGTGCAACATACTTGTGGCACTGTCATTTAGGTCATATTGGTGTAAAGCGCATGAAGAAACTCCATGTTGATGGGCTTTTGGAATCATTTGATACTTGCGAACCATGCCTCATGGGCAAGATGACTAAAACTCTGTTCTCCAGAACAATGGAGCGAGCCAATGACTTATTGGAAATAATACATACCGATGTATGCGGTCCAATGAGTGTTGAGGCTCGCGGCGGGTATCGTTATTTTCCGACCTTCATAGATGATTTGAGCAGATATGGGTATATCTACTTAATGAAACACAAGTCTGAAACATTTAAAAAGTTCAAAGAATTTCAGAGTGAAGTGGAGAATCATCGTAACAAGAAAATAAAGTTTCTACGATCTGACCGCGGAGGCGAATATTTGAGTTACGAGTTTGGCCTTCATTTAAAACAATGTGGAATAGTTTCACAACTCATGCCACTTGGAACACCACGGCGTAATGGTGCGTCCGTACTTCGTAACCGTATTTTATTAGATATGGTGCGATCTATGATGTCTCTTACCGATTTACCACTATCATTTAGGGGTTATGCATTAGAGACAGTTGCATTCACGTTAAATAGGGCACTATCTAGATCCGTTGAGACGACACCGTATGAACTGTGGTTTGGCAATAAACCTAAGCTGTCGTTTCTTAAAGTTTGGGGTTGCGACACTTATGTCAAAAGGCTTCAACCTGATAAGCTTGAACCCAAATTAGAGAAGTGTGTCTTCATAGGATGCCCTAAGGAAACAATTGGGTACACCTTCTACCATAGATCCAAAGGCAAGATCTTTGTTGCCAAGAATAGAACCTTTCTAGAGAAGGGTTTTCTCTTGAAAGAAGTGAGTGGGAGGAAAGTAGAACTTGATGAGGTAATTGTACCTTCTCTCAATTTGGAAAGTAGCTCATCCGAGAAATCCGTTCTCGTGATGCCTACACCAACTAGAGAGGAAGCTAATGATGATGATCATGAAACTTCAGATCAAGTTACTATAGAACCTCGTAGGTTAACCAGAACACGATCGACACCAGAGTGGTACGGTAATCCTATTCTAGAAGTCATGTTAGTAGACCATGGCGAACCTACAAACTATGAAGAAGCTATGATGAACCCAGATTTCGATAAATGGTTTGAGGCCATGAAATCTGAGATAGGATCCATGTATGAGAACAAAGTGTGGACTTTGGTGGATTTGCCCAATGATCGGTGACCCATAGAGAATAAATGGATCTTCAAGAGGAAGACTGACGTTGATGGTAATGTTACTATCTTCAAAGTTCAACTTGTCGCAAAAGGTTTTTCTACAAGTTCAAGGGGTTGACTATGATGAGACTTTCTCAACCCTAGCGATGCTTAAGTCCATCCGAATCATGTTAGCAATTGCCACATTTTATGAAACCTGGCAATTGGATGTCAAAACTGCAATCCTTAAATGGATATTTCTTAAAGAAGAGTTGTAAATGATGCAACCAGAAGGTTTTGTCAATCCTAAAGGTGCTAACAAAGTGTGCAAGCTCCAGCGATCCATCTATGGACTGGAGCAAGCATCTCGGAGTTGGAATATATGCTTTGATGAGGTGATCAAAGCATATGGTTTTATACAGACTTTCGGAACAACCTGTATTTACAAGAAAGTGAGTGGGAGCTCTATAGCATTTCTAATATTTTATGTGGATGACATATTGTTGATTGGAAATGATATAGAATTTCTGGATAGCATAAAAGGATACTTGAATAAGTATTTTTCAATAAAAGACCTTGGTAAAGCTACTTATGTATTGGCCATCAAGATCTATAGAGATAGATCAAGACGCTTAATAGGACTTTCATAGAGCACTCACCTTGACAAGATTTTGAAGGAGTTCAAAATGGATAAGTCAAAGAAGGAGTTCTAGCATGTATGGTAAAGTGTGAAGTTGATTAAGACTTAGAGCCCGACCACGGCAGAAGATAGAGAAAGAATGAAAGTCATTCCCTATGCCTCAGTCATAGGTTCTATAAAGTATGTCATGTTGTGTACTAGACCTGTTATGTGCCTTGCCATGAGTTTTGGAAAGGGGGTACAATGGTGATCCAAGAGTAGATCACTGGACATCGGTCAAACTAATCCTTAGTTACCTAAGAGGACTAAGGAAATGTTTCTCGGTTATGGAGGTGATAAAGAGTTCGTCGTAAAGAGTTACGTCGATGCAAGCTTTGACACTGATCTACATGACTCTAAGCGAAAATACTGCTTGTGCATCAAAATCCTTAAAACCCAAGTTGTTCCACATGAGTCCACCATATCTACCTATATGCGGTATTACCCTGCCGTTCTAAGTAAATTTGCATGTGCCACCTCTAAAATTTCTAATGAACATCTATTTTTGTGTGCCTGGATTGTTCATAAGCAACAGGGGAAGTCAATATATTCCATGCTAAGCGGGTTATTCTCATGATGAGTGTTTATTCACTCGTCCTTGCACGAGAGGGGTGGTAATAGGGATTCCCAGTCCTGAAATCAAAAATTACAAATGATTAAACAAAACTCCCCCAGGATTGTTGTTGGTATGGACGGTACCCGTGGATTCGGCTAGCCGTGGAATGTGTTTGTTGGTGGAGGGGGAGTAAACCTTTACTTTTATCACTTGGGAACCACCACTAATGTGTTTAGCATGGAAGATATTGATAAATTTTTGTCGTGATGTAAACATGAAGGGTGCATTTCCCAAAATTTCATTTATCTCGGATTTAAACTTCGAGCTCTGGCACCTCTGCAAATCCCTGCTTCCCTCTGCGAAGGGACTATCTATTTAATTTAATGTTGCACCGTCACCTTTTCAAACAAGCGCCAGATCTGAGAGCACTATTGTCATCCTCATGCATTGTGTATAGTTAATGTTGAATGCATCATGACTGGATTTTTTCTACCATGAATTATAATGTTTAGTCACTGCTTGAACTTTGGAGGTGCTCTGCATTTATGTTTTGGGGTCTCAGAAAGGGCTAGCGAGATACCATTATTGTCATATTATATCATGGTTGCTTTGACAAAGTGTTGCATTTGAGATATCTTATTATTGCTCACTAGTTGCTTATGCTATTGATATGAGTTAATATAATTTTTAAGAGTTACTGTTGACATGGTTAGTCATGATCTTTGCTGAAAACCTGGGTGCTACTTAAGCTTATTTATGTAAACAAGAACTTCGTAGAATTTTTTCTTTTCCACTTTCAGTTTATCAACTGAATTGCTTGAGGACAAGCAAAGGTTTAAGCTTGGGGAAGTTGATACATCTCCATCATATCTACTTTTCCTAATGCTTTTGCTCTTGTTTTGGACTCTAATTTGCATGATTTGAATGAAACTAACCTGGACTAACGCTGTTTTCAGCAGAACTACCATGGTGTTATTTTTGTGCAGAATAAAAGTTCTCGGAATGGAATGATACATTCTGGAGAATTATTTTACAATCAAAGAAAATTACTCGAGCCAAGAACCACCGAAGGGGGGCCCTGGTTGAGCAAAACCCACCAGGACACGCCCCCTCCTAGCGCGCCCAGGTGGGTTGTGCCCACCTGGTGGCCCCACAGACCCTAACTCCGACGCTATAAAATCCTATTTTAGAAGAAAAAATTAGGGAGAAAGAATTATCATGTTTCCCGAGAAGGAGCCGTCGCCGCCTCATGTTCTTCACCCGGAGGCTAGATTTGGAGTCCGTTCAGTACTCCGGAGAGGGGAATCTTTGATCTTCGTCATCACCAGCCCTCCTTCATCGCCAATTCCATGACGCTCTCCACTAGGAGTGAGTAACTCCTTCATAGGCTCGCTGGTCGGTGAGGAGTTGGATGAGATTCATTATGTAATCGAGTTAGTTTTGTTAGGGCTTGATCCCTAGTATCCACTATGTTCTGAGATAGATGTTGCTATGACTTTGCCATGCTTAATGCTTGTCACTAGGTCCCGAGTGCCATGATTTCAAATCTAAACCATTTATGTTTTCACCATTATATCTATGTTCTAGATACGATCTTGCAAGTTATATGCACCTTCTACGTGTTATGATCAGTAAACCCTGGGGTGACAGTAATCGGCATACTTTCTGGTGATGACCGTAGTTCGAGGAGTTCATGTATTCACTATGTGTTAATGCTTTGTTTTGGTTCTCTATTAAAAGGAGGCCTTAATATCCCTTAGTTTCCTTATGGACCCCGCTGTCGTGGAAGGGTAGGACAAAAGATGTCATGCAAGTTCTTTCCATAAGCACGTATGACTATTTACGGAATACATGCCTACATTATATTTATGAACTGGAGCTAGTTTTGTATCTCCCTAGGTTATGACTGTTATATGATGAATATCATCCAACGAATTCACCGATCCAATGCTTACGAGTTTTCCACATATTGTTTCTGCTAAGTTACTACAGCTGCTGCTACTGTTATACTTGCTACAAAATCATTGCTATCATTGTTACTGTTACTACTACTGTTACCACTGCTATTAAAATTGTCATACTACTGTGCTACTAATCACTTTGCCATAGATAATTAATCTCCAGGTGTGGTTGAATTGACAACTCAACTGCTAATACCTTCAAATATTCTTTGGCTCCCCTTGTGTAGAATCTATAAATTTGGGTTGAATACACTACCCTCGAAAACTGTTGCGATCCCCTATACTTGTGGTTTATCACTGCACTTTATTTATATTTACTTTATTTCGCACTTCTACTTATCTTTTATACCTATCTCTATCAGATCTCACTTTTGCTAATGACCGTGAATGGATTGACAACCCTTTTTCGCTTTGTGTGCAAGTGTTTGTTAGTTTGTTGAGGTGCATCTATTGGGTTTCGCTTGTGCCTCCTACTAGAATGATACCTAGGTTCTTAAATGAGGGAAATACTTATCTCTACTTTGCTGCATCAGCATCACCCTTTCCTCTTCAAGGGAAAAATAAATGCAAGCTCAAGAAGTAGCAGAGGCCTGGGCATGTAATGGCAGGACGTGACACGCCACCCAGGTGCACACATTCTGGCCTCCAATCAACCCACTTTTCTTGAGAGGCGGGTGGTGGCCTCCGCCAGAACCTTGACCTTTGGGTCATTTTGGTGAGCGGGGCCAACGAAAGAAGCTTACAAGGGGGCTCATTCATGAAGGCCGGTAGATCATCACTCAAGGTTTTGTCACGCCAGATGTCCTCAAGAAAGGACTAATTATTGAGGCCATCACAACTAGGTGGTTGCTTGAACGGGGTTGATCGGAAACGAAGGACATGAGTTTACCTAGGTTCAGCCCCTGGCGATGGAGGTAAAAAGCCTACTCCTGCTTGATTGATATTGATGATGATCTCGATTACAGGGGTTTGCTTTTGCTACCTAGTTTTTTGAGAGACTGTAAGTCCTAGGAACTCCCCTTAATAAGGTTGAGTCCCTAGTTTTATAGAAGATTCCGGGTCATATTCTTAACCTGTATCCTACTCTATTTCTTATTAGTCTTGTTCTCCAAGTTAGGAAAATTCTTTTTCTAGGCCTCCACATGAGTCGGCCCACATGGCTTATGTGAGAGCTGGCGTCCTGTCGGGTCTCGTTCTGGCTTCCAGCTCTACTTGAACATCCTTGTCGTGACCCAGTAGTGGTGCGACTCACAGAGCCTCAACGCTTAAGGTCGGGTCACACTAACACCGGTTCTCAACCGTGGGGAACGTCCCCAACAATCACCGAGACCCTCCACATAAAACCAAGACTTATGCCACTCCTGAACGGACTTTGGGAGATCAAAGGAGAAAAAGGTGGAACTTGGGCGGAGCTGCAGAATGGCATCTCCAAGGTCGTAGACGGCACCTTCGTTCGACTGAACAAAACCCGAAAGAAATAGCGAAACAAATCAAAGTGCGGAGCTATCCCAAGATAGCACTCGTGGAAGGTGATGAATTTGGCGATATGGAGCACCCCGTTGGGCAGAATGTGGTGGAGTTGGTAGCCAAGGAAGTGCAGGAGGCCGCACACAAATGGGTGGATCAGAAAGCTGAGCCCCTCCCAAATTAGCTCGAGCATAAGGCATGCTCGTTGGGGTGGGGCTCCGGCAGAACTTCCCTGGCCAGAAGTCATACGCTTAAATCTGCCGTCATGAAGAAGTCGTCCTTGTACCCCTTAACCTTGCTCTCTATTGCCACAGACCAGAACCAGTTTCTTGTGGACTTAGGCGCAACACGTCCAGATTTTGCCCCCACCCTTTGGGGTGGTTCTCTTCCGCTTTCCACAGACGGAGCTAGATGACGGCTCTAGATGAGAGACTTTCCTCCCCTTCTTGCTCCTTGTCATGGGCGTGGGAACGAGATGGGCAGAGTGGTGGCCCGATGAAGGGAGCTTGAGATGGATGAAGGGGTGGAATGAGGTAGAACGGGGTAGGATTTTGAAACCTCCAATTCCCTCTTTTTATAAACGACCAGACGCGAAGCTTTGACCATCCAAAGCGGAACAGACGATTCCTTTTTCTCCGGCCCAGGAGGATTCTCCTTTTTTGCAGAAAACAAGGGCGATAATCACGGTGGCGTCATCCCCTCAAGATCTGCGGTGGACCCATCATTCACGTTGGGCCAAGAATCAGGCCAGTGGTGTTTGGTCTATTGGATGAACTGAACTCAGAGATGACCTAGGCTCCAAGAAGACCATAACATACGGGAGCCCGCTGAGGGTCTCGCAACCCTCATTGTGACCTCCCCCACACTCAGGGGCTGCTGACAGGGTCCTGAACCGGGGGTGTCTCACACCCAGGAGCCCGCCGTCGTCGACCACAAGGGGCCCAACATTCCCAAGACATGGTGCAAATCCTTGGAGACCAGACAACCTTCTTGAAGCCCAAGACTAGTGGGTGGCAGCGCCCTAGATCGCATCTGGCATCTAAATCCTAGGCCTCTCCTGTCTATATAAAGGGAGGTCTAAGGTTCCCCTTGATCATTGATCCTCGGATAGGAGAACTCTCAGTAGCAATCTCATACACCACCGTAACCCCTCGCACGAGGTATCCCTCCATTATGAATCCTCAAAACCAGCAGGACGTTGGGTATTACTCTCCGGAGGCCTGGACCTGGATAAACCCCTCGTGTGACCTCTGATCCATGACTTCTAGTTGTGCTTGGACCCCTACTGAGGGATCTGACGGGAACTTGCTCCGTCACCTATTGCTTGGAAGCTAATGGACAATAATTTCATTCTTAGTCTTTTGATTATTGAATCATCATTCTAGGATTGATCGTGCTACCTAGTACATCTTTCCTAGTGCATCCTTCGATCAATGGGTTAGGATTGTGCCAATCCCTCACTCTTTTGATCATATCATCTTGCCCTGAGAAGCAAAAAATTCTCGAGCTTAGTAACATATCGGTGGTTCATGATTTTCCGAATATCTTCTCGGAAGTATCACCAGGTTGTTCCCTGACCGTTATATTGAGTTACGGTCTAGTTGGTTTACCTTTTACACCACCCCTTCTCTAAGAATCTATGTTGGATACCCCTGAACTAGTTGGTTAAGCTAAACCACAACTTGGAAAACTGGAAGGTAAAAGCTTGATCTAACATAGTTAATTCCAAAGGGATATCTTTGTGTTCTTGTGTTTGTTGAAGAAAGATGGTACCTTCATCGATTGACCTTCATGATCAATTGTTGAATCTATTGTCTTAGCCAAGCTTTGATTTGAGTGTGGGTTAACGTCAAATCAAAATTAGAACCAAGGATTTTTCCTAATGTTGTCCTACTCGTGGTTGTTTCCTCGAGCATAGGCCACTACATCCTTTGGTCCAACCAATGCTATCATCTTGTTCACATAGTTGTGGAATTCCATCTTCACAGAACTCTTGATGAATTGTTGTTGAGGCCATCGGTAACATCTTTGTCTTCTCCATGATTCATGATGAACACTAGAGCTAGTGTTGGAAAGTTTTATAAACATTATATTTGTGTCTGGTTCATGAAGTATATGTTTATGATGAAAGAAATGACTTCCTTTAAGTTCACATGTATTTGATACAAGTTGCCACTGTGAATTTGAGAAAAGTTTGTTTTTGTTTCCTCTGGGATAATCCCAAGTCAGTCATGCATGTGCAAAGTATTCCATGGTTTGGTAGATCGATCACCTCCATTCCATATGTATTCCCTAGAACACCAAGCCACTGATTGATTTGTTCAATAAAAGGAGTCTGTTCTAAACTATTAATCCTATAGACTTGCACAAAGACTTTGATATCTTCAATGATGGTTCCCAATCAGAACTCAGTTGTATCTTGTTGTAAGAATTCTATGTGGCCACGTTTGTCTTCGACAGTGTGTTCCCGTGTGACTTACAATCTAGCTCATGCTTTGGATCTTGCTTCCTTACTTCATTTTTTGAGAATCTCGCAACATCATTTGATCGATTTGTGTTGCAAACTTTATTTTCAGGCATGCTATGTCTGAAGTACCCTGCCACCAACCAGGTCTGAATCTTCGCTACATATGATGGTTGGAACATTTCTCAAGAATTATAATATTGGTCCCACTATAACCCGGTAAATATGATGTCGTGGCCAACACACCTAGCCGAAAGACTTACTCTTGTATTATATTGATCCAGGAATTGGGCCACTTCCCCATGAGATTTTCATATGACTTATTCTAGAAGTTGTTCTTTATGGATCATTTGTGTTTCCAAAGTCTGACCTTTACTTGATGACCATTTTGATGTTAGTCTAAAGCATGATTGTGGTATCTAGAACATTAAGGAGAACATTAGAAGTGGAGTGCTTAATATCTCTCAGTCGATCATCCAGATTTGTTTCCTTGGCATAACTAGGGTAAAATCTGAGAAAGTGTTGTCTTCCTTTGCATCTGGGTCTTCCATTATTATTCATCATGGTAGTATGAAGTTGTACCATGGTCTTTGGTATAGATGTTGGCAAAGCCTGATGAATATGGAATGCTGAAGTTCTTGAAAGCACACTCAGACACTAGGTTATACCTTCGGTATCAATTGGAATGTACCTTCCTTTCCCGGGTTATTCTATAACCATAGTTTCCTTTCCAATCTGAGTATGCCATCCTTTTGAATTCCTTTAACGTTCGTTTGTAAATTTTCCTCGGTCTAGTACAAAGAGTTTCGATGGTCCAGGTATCAAAAGTAATTTTTTTGCCTGGCTAGAAAATATGTCTACGAGTCACCTCTCCTAAGGTGCCTTGCTATGGTATCAAGGGCAACTTATTTTCTTGCTGCTTTGAAACCCATTCACCATCTTCTTAAGCATGGAATTGTTACCTACCAATTGAACCTTCGTCATCTGCTTCTTTCTATCGCTCCTGATGTGTGTTTTATGTATCAGCTCAAAAGATATCCCTACGTTCTCATTCCACGAGTTGATCGTGAGTTTCTCGATCTTCGTGAATATCGATTTCATTTAGAGTTTTGCTTTCTTTTCATTGTTGTGTTGGATGAAGTTCTCAAAGCAAAGACATCAAGGTCAAGATGATGTAATGAATTATCGTCTTCAAGAAGTGCAATTGGATCAAGGAGATTGTGTCAGATCTGTGTGCCCTCTTCACTCTTACCTTGTGTCTTGAATCTTGGGACGAGATTCTTGTTTAGTGGGGATGAGTTGTCACAACTCTAGAATATTTGCTTGTAAATAGTTGCATTTACAGGCAATCATGAATAATGTTTCAATTTCAATTAAACTTGAAATGGGGATGATCAAACCCTAGCAGATAATTAATGAAGAAGACATCAGTTCATTACAAGATGGTACCAACTATTATACCTTGCCTTTTTTATTTCTTTGCCCCATTCCCAATATAGAGAAGATATTTATGCACATCCTTGTTTTCAGGCCTTTCCAAAGCAGTTCACTGATGATTACCTCTCAAACCACCTCTATGGTCAGGAGGCAAGGAAGGTTTTCATACAACACCCGCGGTTCAATATTGAAGTGTTCCAGAAGAGAACGAAGGATGGACGGCCGATCATCCACAGGCACTGGCCTAAAGTTGCAAAGACCTTCAACATGAATGAAGGCTCAATATTCGCCTTCCGCTTCAGCAGTTTTCTAGATGAGATGCATTTGTCTATATACTGTCTATGATGCTAATTTTAAAAGGTTCTAGATGTTGCATGTGAAACTTGGTGTTGGTGCAGTTGTGTAATGGGGTAGCTGAGTGCTGAAGCTATATCATGTTGTACTCTGATGTATTTCAAATATGAAATCCCGCTTCCTTAATATGGAAATGAAATATATTATGTGCTTAATATGAATTTCAATCAGATTAATAAATAGATTATTAATAATAGGGCAATTAGCCTGCTAATGGCGAATTAGCATGCTAATTGGGTTTGCTATTGCAAACGGTTATTGAGAAAATACTGTGGGCGATGACCTCAGGCAACACACATAGTTTCAAGGAATAAACCGTGTTGGATCAATGAACAATCACACACGCCATTCTCTTGAAAATTGTTTGCGTTAGGCCATCTTGCGCAAATGTTTACCACATAAAAACTGTGTGTGATGGACATCCTTTGCTATACAATTTTTTCTATGCACCGTGTGTGATGCATTCAATAACGCAAATGATAAAATTATTAATATCGTGTGCAATGGCAACGCTATCACAAACAATTTAACGGGGAAAATTGTGTGTGATGTACCTGCGAACGGAAACGTTTTCCTTGGAGCGACTATGTGAGATGTATATACGAACGGAAACGTTTGTAGGGACTGACTGTGTGGGATGTACTTACGACCGGAAACGATTTCACATGTATAATTGTATTTTTTTGCACTATTGTACATATAACCGTATTTGATCGCTTGTCGGTCGCACACGACCTCATTTTACCGAGCGTGTGTGCCAAGAGGGCATATCCCTGACGATTTCTGGGTCGTGTCGGAAGGACCCCACTATCGCAGTCACTCACTAGGTGACAATTTAGCACGGCGTCGCGGAAAAGGGTTAAAGCCCGTTTAAATAGCACCTCGCTGTACGAGTGACTATAAGCCGGTAAATGTGATGTCGTGGCTAACACACTAGTCGAAAGACTTATTATTATAGTATATTGATCCAGGAATTGGGCCACTTCCCCATGAGATTTTCATATGACTTATTTTAGAAGTTGTTCCTTATGGATCATTTGTGTTTCCAAAGTCTAACCTTTACATGATGACCATTGCAATGTTAGTCTCAAGCATAATTGTGGTATCTAGAACATTAAGGAGAACATTAGAAGCGGAGTGCTTAATGTCTCTCAGTCGATCATCCAGATTTTGTTTCCTTGGCATAACTAGGGTAAAATCTGAGAAGGTGTTGTCTTCCTTTGCATCTGGGTCTTCCATTATTATTCATCATGGTAGTATGAAGTTGTACCATGGTCTTTGGTATAGATGTTGGAAAAGCCTGATGAATGTGGAATGCTCAAGTTCTTGGAAGTACGCTCACACACTAGGTTATACCTTCGGTATCAATTGGAATGTACCTTCCTTTCCCGGGTTGTTCTATAACCATAGTTTCCTTTCCAATCCGAGTATGCCATCCTTTTGAATTCCTTCGACGTTCGTTTGTAAATTTTCCTCGGTCTAGTTCAAAGAGTTTCAATGATCCAAGTATCAAAAGTAAATTTTTTTTTCTGACTATAAAATATGTCTACGAGTCACCTCTCCTAAGGTGCCTTGCTATGGTATCAAGGGCAACTTATGTTCTCGCTGCTTTGAAACCTATTCACCATCTTCTTAAGCATGGATTGTTACCTACCAATTGAACCTTCGTCATCTGCTTCTTTCTATCGCTCCTGATGTGTGATTTATGTCTCAGCTCAAAAGATATCCCTACTTCTCATTCCATGAGTTGATCATGAGTTTCTCGATCTTCGTGAATATCAATTTCGTTTAGAGTTTTCCTTTCTTTTCGTCGTTGTGTTGGATGAAGTTCTCAAAGCAAAGACGTCAAGGTCAAGATGATGTAATGAATTATCGTATTCAAGAAGTGCAATTGGATCAAGAAGATTGTGTCATATTCGTGTCCCCTCTCCCCTCTTACCTTGCGTCTTGAATCTCGGGACGAGATTCTTGTTTAGTGAGGATGAGTTGTCACAGCTCTAGAATATTTTCTTGTAAATAATTGCATTTAGAGGTAATCATGCATCATGTTTAAATTTCAATTAAACTTGAAATGAGGATGATCAACTCCTGGCAGATAATTAATCCAACTAGGTTCAAATTCAAATCTTTTCTATGAACCCAAAATGTCCTTAAAAATGTTCATGATTTATGAAACAAGGTGAAAACCTCTATTCAAAAAGGTGCACATTTTCAAGGATGTATTTGGGCTTTGAATTAAGTCACTAAGTTATTGAATTGGGTTATAAATTGCTATAAATTATTTATAACTCCGATAATTCTGAAATATTTTGTGTGGCTTTGGAATAATCAATTTAGTCCACACAATAATTTTCGGAAGCAACAACATGGCTGATGCTAATGCAGCCTACCAAACACGTCATCAGTCGTACACACCAAGGGCAGAAGAGACCCCTACGGTCCTGGGGCCGTTCCCGTTGGTTGGTTTCCATCCGGCTGGAAAAGAAACGGAACACAACGTAGGTAGAGTAGTGGCCGCGCGGCTTGGGGTCCCGCGAGTAACGTACGTGCCGCGCGCGCGCCCTCCGGCCGGCGTTGGTGAGTGGCGACGGTGGCCGGTGTGGGGGCAGCAGGGAGGGAAAAGAAGCGCCCAGCTGCGCCCTGAACACTTTTTCCGGCTCCGCGGCCTCCGGGTGCTCGGGGGTTGTTGGGCGCCGATACAGGCCAGTGATCTCCCGGCAACCACATTGATTTACGCCGTCCAAAACAAAAACTTCATACCATATCCTTTTCCCCGGCAACCTCACTTGCACTGTAACTGTGAGGCGACAGAAAGGTAGGAAATGGCAGCGTAGGCGTTAGGAAAACAATAAAACACAAGGCATTTTGCTCGCAACAACCACGTCAACAAGATATTAGATAGAGTATATGAAACACATGCATGCACGAGGGACGAGAAAAAAAACGTATCGGTTGCGGCCGATGAAGCTCAGCGATCACCACGTAGTACTTCCTCCCGAAGATTCGGCGACGGCAAGTGGGCATGGCACCGTGTGCACACCAGCTCGGAACCGATCCTCATCCTCATTGCTCTCTGCACTCTACCATGGGCACGCGGGCGGGCCACGC
>NC_041389.1:414481141-414591353 GCF_002162155.2 Triticum dicoccoides | reverse complement strand
CTCCGCAGAACCACTCACCGGGAGGCAGCCTTGGGGCCCGCCGCCGCGCGAGGCCATTCCAGTTGGTTCCCGCCGGGAAAAAGGAAGTGGAACGCCTCGTCCGGTCGGCGTTGGCCGCGCAACGGTGGCCCGACCCGAAAAAGGCCCCTGCGCCGCCCCGCTCCGGCGCCGGGTGCGCGGGGGTTGTTGGACGTCGCGTCGCCGTGTGCGTGTGGGGCGGTGGGCGCGTGCGTGCGGCCGCACCTCTTCCATCGCGGACGAGTGCGCGCCCGGTCCCATTCGATCCGCTCCATCCACCTGTCCCGTCCGGGGTCGATCCCCCGCTCAAACACTCTCGAGTCTCGATCGATCGTCTTCCTCCCGCGTGCGCTGCTCACGCGCCCGTCACACGCAGCACGTTCTCGGCGCAAACCGGTGAAGACCGGCCACCGGCGACCGGCGCTTCCTAGTACTTAGTATGCGTCGAAAGCAAGTATAGAAGGTAACGCGACGAATGTGGCTACTGGCTACGAGACGGTAGGTAGATGGCACATCAATGATCAGGCCGGGCTTGTTGGATCGCGGTCTACCGAGTAGCGGCTGAAAAGTGGTCTAGCTCATTCATGCCCGCTGTACACGCAATGACGCAAGTCAATCGAGGTTTGTTGTTGCCCTGCTCATAGCCAAACCAACAAGATTTGGCAACCACACTATGCCACTATAGACCGGACTGCCGAGCCTAGGGAGTCCACCGGGTTACCTTTTTTTGCGAATAAAGGGCATCCCATTAATTACGGAACAAGATGTTTACAATCATCTAAAAGAAGCTAAAAGAATATTTCAGGAAAAATGACAGGTGGTGCGTTGAGGATCCACATGGATCTGTTGGCAGCTACGTGTGCAAGCGTGTGAGCAACTCTGTTGGCCGCTCGAGGAGTATGCTGAAACTTGACATCTTCCGCGGCGTGTTTGGTTGCCTGCATTAGGCCCAGCCTGGCCCACGTGAGAAAGATTGAGTTTGTTTGGTTGGTTGCATTTACTGTTGGGCCTGCACATTACGAAACTTAAAGCATACTTGGGCCTGGCTCGCTGGAAATGCTCAAATGGGCAGTTTCTAGCAAGGCAGGCTGAGGCGAGCGCACATGGTGGGCCACTTGCACGAGGGGAGATGGGAGGGATAAGAGCTGGTATGTAGCTGTGCGCGCTTATCTTCTCCTACCTCCGGTAACCTTCTCTCTAATTCTGTTCTTTCTAGCCCCTTGTGATCTACACAATGGTGCTTCTATTCGAGGTAAGCTCTATATGAAAAAGATGCACCTCGATGCTATGGTTCCATTCAGGCGATCTGTTCGTAGTTTCGTCGGTCGTAAATTCTTAATTTCGTCTTCCCGTTTGAAGCTATTCTGGACGAATTTTGTCAGATTCGTCGCGCATGATTGATCATTTGAAATTTCCTTTGACTAGCAGCATAATCTCGCAGTTCCGCCAACATTCGTGTTGTATATTTTTGGTTTCGACGATCGTAGCTTCACCTCTCTTTGAACGACAGCTTATTGCACTGCTGCCGCCATGTCGAGCTCATCTATCCTTTGCTCAGAGCCCTCCTATTCGTCCCTCTCGATGCTGACGCCCTACCCCTTGATCTCCTTGCCCACATCCTACTACAGTAGAGTCATTTCCCGTGTCGCTCATCTCGGCCTACTCTCTATCGTCCTCCTACTGCACTGACGCTGTAATGGCGCGCACACTGCTTTCTTGTTTCCTCTGCCTCCATGCACACTGCAGTTCGCCGCGCCGCCGATGGGGTCGATCATCTTGGCCTCCTCTCTCTCGCCCTACTACACTGGAGTCGTTTCCGGCGTCGATCATCTCGGCCTCCTCTCTTGTCCACTGCATTGACGATACCATGGCGCGAGCACTGCATTCTCCTCCTCTGTTGACTGTCTTTGCGCTAGCACCGCAACTAGTTCACCGACAGTGTCGCTCGTCGTGCCGCCAACGGGGTCGCTCGTCCACGACTCCATGCTCATCATGTCGGACACAGCGCCACGGCTACTATCCACCGCAGTCGCCATTGTCCGGCACACACGACATTTCTTCTCCCCTCCCTCTTCTAGCTCTTAACCCAGTGTGCTAAGTGCAACTGCTAGCTGTTAATCATACCTCATGCGTACAACCAAACACCATGTTCATGCGCCGCTTGGGCCAATGCATGCAACCAAACAAAGTGCACTTGCGTATTACCTAATACAGGGACCCTAGATGCAGGAAACCAAACAACTTGCAGATGACGCATTTGGGGTTGTTTTTGCTCAACCAGGCTGGGTTGAGATGTGTATGCAACACGGCTACTGTTCACTACTGCAACCAAACACGCCCCTAGTCCTCAAATATTACAATTTTACAGTGGTTGGCCTATTTTGGAGCCGTTCGTTTGTCTCAATCTAACGGCACACATATACGTAGTACTGGGTAGTATTGGGATGAAAGTATTTGAAAGTACTAAAATTTGTGGGGCCGGTACTAATGACAATGTGGGGACACATTTTAATCTAGGGGCATTTTAGTCATAGGAAAAACTTTCACGCGACGCCCCTCTCGTCCAATGCAAAACCGCCGCAATGGACCTCTCATGTTCCATCACCATTACACAACCGCAACCATCTCCTCTTCCATCACCATTACACAACCGCAGCCATCTCCTCCTTCTCGCCGCCAAAACCGCAGCCATCTCCTCCCACTACAAAAAAATACACTTCTGTGATGATACGTGTTTGTCACAGTAGGCCGCGTTTTTTGTCATGTATGTACATCCATGACGATTTTATGACAGAATCAAGATAGTCATACTTGTACTGTCGTAGAAGTGTTCCATGACATTACCAAAATTATCATCACAGAAGTGTCCACTTCCATGATGATAAATCACGCGTCACAGAAGTGTTTCGTCAAGGGTGACCGACATGTGGCATCCACCGTAACGGAATGCTGTTAAGCTATCGGGTCGAGTTTTGGATCCGATAACCCGTTAACAGCCCGGACCAATGGGAAATTTCCATGTGTAAAATTCTGATTGGCCGGAGGGAACACCTGTCAGCTTGTCAGTGGGCCAGATGTTGCCCGTCCATTGGAGGAGACATGCCTATGATACGTCGACACGTGGCTGGGCCCAACAAAGGCCCATATAGGTTAAAAAGGCCGGCCCAATTAACGGCCCGTAGTACTTAATCGGGTACTAGTGGGCCAAGCCAATAATGGTCTGCTTCATAAAGGCCCATTTACGGCCCGAAGCCACATCTGGCCCGTTAATTGTTCGTCCAATATTTGGGCCCATTTACGGCCCGAAGCCAGATCTGGCCCGTTAATTGTTTGCCAAATATTTAGGCCCAATTACAACCCAGTGACTTTCAGCCTATTAGAGGCCTGATGTAGACATGGGCCCATTTCAGCCCGGTTTGACTTTCAGCCTAGGAATGGCTCGTGCTGCCCATGGCCCATATATGGTCCGACCGGACATCGGGCCCACTAATGGCCCGTGCTAAAGGTGGCAACAGTTAAGCCCAACGTGACTTTGGGCATGTTAAAGGCCTGTCGCGTAATTCAGGCCGTTGATGCTTGTACTAAGCTTTCGGCCTCTTAAAGGCCCATGATATCAGTGGGCCAACTAAGGCCCGAGATATGTTTCTGCCTGGTAACGGCCCGTGAGCTAACTGGGCCCAAAAAGGCCCGGTGTACATTTCAGCCTGCTGAAGGCCCATTGACGACTAGTGAAAATTGAGGCCCAACATGCATTTCGGCCTGCTAAAGGCCCATTATCGGTGTCAAAACCGGCGGATCTCGGGTAGGGGGTCCCAAGCAGTGCGTCTTAGGATCAATGGTAACAGGAGGCAAGGGACACAATGTTTACCTAGGTTCGGGCCCTCTCAATGGAGGTAAAACCCTACTCCTGCTTGATTAATATTGATGATATGGGTAGTACAAGAGTTGATCTACCACGAGATCGGAGAGGCTAAACCCTAGAAGCTAGCTTATGGTATGATTGTTGTTGTATATGTTTATCGACTAGCCTGGCCCCGGTTTATATAATGCACCAGAGGCCTAGGATAACAGGAGTCCTAGTCGAATACGCTGGTGGAGGAGGAGTCCTTGTCTTGATCGCCAAGTCTTGTGGATTCTTCCTTGTATGCGGCAGCTGTCCGGACTGGCCCATGAGTATACAGCCATGGGGGTCCTCGGCCCAATCCAACTGATCGGGAGACGACGCATTGAGTACCCCCTAGTCCAGGACACCGTTAGTAGCCCCCTGAACCGGTCTTCAAGTTAGGGATGCTCCTCGATTCTTCCGAACTATTCTTCATCTTCGGTTGCCGGTCTTGAAAACTGGTTCAACAAATCTTATCATCTTCTATCTTGAGGATCACCGAAATGCATTCGACGAGTTTACACGTCGGGTATCCGAGGAGCCCCTTTAAGTTTCCGGCCTTTATCAATGCCTTGTTATTTTATGCCACACCTCGGGTTCGGAGTTGTTCCCGGGAGGTAGTGTCCTCTTGCGTCCGAGCTCTAACACCGGACTACATTCAAGGTATCTCTTGCAGACGAGCACCAATGCCGGACTGCTTCCCGTCTCTAACACCGGAATGTATCTGAGCTCCAACACCGGACTATGTATCCGTGCTCCAACGCCGGACTATATCCGAGCTCCAACGCTGGACTATATATCCGAGCTCCAACGCCGGACTATGTATCCGAGGTGTCGTAAATCACCTTGGTTCAAAGAAGTTTGAAGGAGTTTAGCCGAGCTTAATGCCGGAAATGCCCTCTATGGAGCCAGCCAATAGCGCCCGAGCTTTATGTCGGACTGCTTCCGAGGTGGTGCACCTCCCCGAATGTGGGCCGATTTTTGTCAATATTTTTGATTGGTGCAATTTATTCTCTACCGAGACACATAGCCAGTAGCCCTCAAGGTGGGTATCGGTCTAAAACCCGAGATGCACATGAAGGATGACATAAGACCGTTGATCCCCGTAGCCGCTGAGACTCAGGTTGATTTGCAAAATCGGTCTAAGGATCAAGTCCTAGCTCGGCAGAATACTTCGGGACACAAAAAGCGGCGTGCTCAGTCCTCGAGACTCAGGTTGGGTGCGGCCGACCAACCCGAGGATCAAAATCTCCTTGGAAACTGTATTGCACTTAAAATTTTCTGCATAGAACAGGCAATGCAGTAGCCCCCGAGACACTGGTCGGGTGGCAACACCAGATCAGGGGATCGATGTGCCCCTTTAATATTTGTAAATAATAAGCCCGAAGCCCAGTAGCCCCCGAGCCTTAATGCGGGCATGGGAGGCCGAATTAAGGATCGATATCCATAGTAAAATCACAAATTATGTGTAATGACTCTATGTATCCAAGTACTTTACGTCGTTAATGCTCGGATCTGCATTGTACAAAACTTTGTTGACCGACCATCGGCTTCCACCTCCTCGGCCAATAGCCGAGGAGTGTTTGTCCTACTTTATAAAGCCTTTATGAGGGCAAAGATTTACAACAAACAAGGCAATCTGGCCATACGGTTTTATAAACAAAGGTACGCGGAGAGACATGTTATATTACTGTTTAATAGAAGAAATGTATTCCAAAGAAAATAGTCCCGCTACCAGTTCCTTTCTTTGGGTTGTCATGCTAAGCATGATCATGAAACCTCAGCTCCAATGTAAGAGCAAAATATCGAGGATTTAGTTTGGGAGGCCAGTTAATAGCCCCCGGTAGTGTTTGGCGACAGTCGAGGTCAAGCCGTAAACACTTCGGCCATTGTTATGAATGGCCCGTTGTTTAACGCCATCATCGGATCGCCGACCAATTTACGCTTATTGTGACAGTCAGTTTTCGGCTTTCTCCACTGAGGTGCTTAACCATGTGAGTTGGAAGCACAATCGCAGTGGTTCTCCCTTTGCACACCTAGCCGAACAAAGCGGAACATAGGAGGCAAGTGCAGGAGCCGGGCAACCCAACTATTGACCGAAGACACAATTCAAAACCGATGCATATATTAAAATATCCGAGAATGTTTTTGCCGAATCTCTAAAGGTGTCCGACGTTGCACTATGAGACTTGTGCTGAAAACACACAAATAGTTTAAAAGTGCCATGGGCTCAAAAAGCTAGAAAACTTATTCAAAAGGTTAATGCCCGAACTAGATCAAGTGTTCGGTGCCAATCCGAAAATTGGACTTTAGAAAAAAAAGGTGCTTCTGCCGTGCTTTAACATGACACATCCTATCTCAAAACTTCAAGCGGGTCAGCCTATGGCTTCAACCCCCTATCTCGAAGGCGGAGTACTTCCTACTAGGCCAGTTTAGCAAACTAAACTCTAGCGGCTTTGAGAGAGAAAATAGGCTCCCCGGCTACTGACCGCACACTTGTGTCGAAAAAAAGGAGTGATAAATAATAATAAAAACTTTGCAATGACTAAGAAGAAAAACACTTATCATAAAACGGCTCATATAAATTTAAGAGCCCCCAAGTGACTTGGGTAAAAGAATGATTGCATGTACCGAAGTACTTATATCATATCTATGTTCAACCGAACTTTAAACGCGTCTTAACCGACCGTCGGCTTCTCCCTCTTCGGTCAAGGACCGAAAAGTGTTATGTACTCCATCTGTCGAGAATATCGACGGTGTTTCCAATAACCAGGTAATCAGGCCATAAGGCTATAACAGACAAAGCGCGCTCAGGGAACTTATGCTATATTACTGCAAAGAGTAAGAAGCATCTTCGAAGAAAATAGTACCCCCACCGATACCTTTCTTCGGTGCTCATTGTTATTATGAGACTTGTGCAATAGATTTTTTGTACTCATGAGTTCCATTGTGTGCCGACCATGATTGAAAACAATAAGAGCGCTAGCTTTCGGCTTCACCCAGTCTGAGGTCCGGCTCGGGTGACCCGATCGTGACAATCACAGAGGTGCTCCCTTTACTCCCTAGCCGAACAATCGGGAACGTAGGGGTAAGCACAGAAGCCAGGCAACCCAGCTTGCAAATCGCTTAAGTCAATATGGTGCATATTGTGGCGTAATACACGAACAAGGAACGAAGCCATACAAGTATAACCGTATGCAAGAGGAAAAAGCTTCATGAAGGAAGCCCCCAAGTAAACGGGGTATTTGAATTTGCGCGTCACAAACAAAGTTTGGACAAGGAAATTTTTACAAGCAACTTTTTTCCAAAAAAGTATAATGCTTGGCCGAGCCGAACACAAGTTAAAAATTTAAAACTTTGAGCATGAAGATAACTTAGCTGGTTAATGTGTTCGGTATTGATGACGCGGTCCGAGCTTGATGCGGGACAAGGTTCCATCCCCGAGCCAGTCCCGAGGTGGCGGAGCAAAGAGCTCGGCACTCCGAAGTGGTGACATAGCACGGTCAATGCAGGACGGCAGGGTGATGCCGAAGTCCCCGGCATGGGGTAATGAAGTGTTGACGAAGCCCCCCGTCCAGCCGAGGTGACGCCAAAGGATATAGTCCGACTGGATCATTTTCCTGTGCACAAAAAATAGTGCAAACCGGAGATAATAGTAATAATAATAAAAATAAAAAATTTTGTTGCATAACGAATAATTTATGCAAAGTGAGTAATAAAAGAAATATGGCCTGGCGCTGAAGTCAATGTCGATGCAGGGCGGCGGCGTGATGCGGTAAAGGCATGGCAAGGCCTGAATTTACAGGTCGGTTCGAGTTTCGGATGCGGCGTTCGCCGGACTATGTACGGAAACCGACCGAACCACCATGCGACCGCCGTTAATGCGGCCACCATTTGATAGACCTGCGTACATATGACGGACAAACCAGAGTAATAATTCATTTGGGAAAAATGAAACCTAACAAGCAAAAAATACTAGGATTAATAGCACCTGGCTTATTTGTTGTAGCAATCCGAAGAAAGGTGATTCCCAAAATTGGGACTCGATCCGCACACCTATCGCCTGATGGGCGATAAAGCAACGGCATGGCGATGCTGGCAAAGGTTGGCTCGCCGAGGCGATGCCGAAGTCTCCGGAGTAGGTTGATGAAGAGATGATGAAGCCCCCGGTCCAGCGATGCAGGTCGTGACGTGGTCGATGTCGGCTTGATGAAGTGACCGTGTGGCGATGCAGGTGTGCCTGCTCCGTGTAATCCGTGGGGCGGCTATGTTGGTGACGATTTATCCTTCGCGATGCCGAACTATTGTTCGGCTGGCCGAGATGATGATCCGAAGAAATTGAGCTCGGCTCAACAAAGCGACGACGTGTCTAACGTAGGTCGGCCGCCGTGGAGTGATGTTGTCGGGCTGGTTTGACACCGGCGCGACGGTGAAGTTCGTATTGCAAGAATACTTTTAATACTACTGGGATGTGTTTGAGAATAAAAGACAACACCCCGTACAAAAACTTCCTTCAAAAGGGATGTCTGAGATCCCGTTCATAAAGAAGATGAATTCGGGTCGGATTCGTTCTCGCGCAGAAAACAGATCCAAAAAGTGATGCACTAATCGGAAGTTTCCCGGAGTTTGGGCGGTCGGGTCGAGCTGAATTTTTGGCAGGTGGTAGATATGGGAATTCCGCAGCAAATCAACGGTTGGATCCTCCAAAGGACATCTGAGCTAGATGCTAGATACCATGCCCTAAACTCGTCTAGATTCTCGTCCAGATTCAACAGGGCTCCGGTATATCGGAGATTGCCGGAGATTCCTCCATCGGAACTCGACGAAATTTTTGCAGGGTTGTTGTAGACTTAATTCCGCATAATTCCATCGAAGTAATTGTTTAAGCGACACTCGAGGAGGCGGTGGCGGCGGATACAAGTTTGCTGTCTAGAAAAACAGCACGGTCGCCTGAGGGCAATGTTGACGTTGAGCCCCCGAGCTCCATGGATGACTCCTCCATGATCTTGATAGAGATCGGAGTTGGTGTTGATGAAGGTCTTCATCCGATCATGACAATCGGAGGTAGGGCGCAGTCCTCGATCAAACCAAGGTGACCAGTCGAGCTGGTGACGAAGAAGCCGACGTCGCAGTTGACCTGCAGTCGAGCCATTGATCCTTTCACCGATCACACAGCGGAACTCTCAATGAAAGCACCAATGTCGGTGTCGAAACCGGCGGATCTCGGGTAGGGGGTCCCAAGCAGTGCGTCTTAGGATCAATGGTAACAGGAGGCAAGGGACATAATGTTTACCCAGGTTCGGGCCTCTCGATGGAGGTAAAACCCTACTCGTGCTTGATTAATATTGATGATATGGGTAGTACAAGAGTTGATCTACAACGAGATCGGAGAGACTAAACCCTAGAAGCTAGCCTATGGTATGATTGTTGTTGTATATGTCTATCGACTAGCCTGGCCCCGGTTTATATAATGCACCAGAGGCCTAGGATAACAGGAGTCCTAGCCGAATACGCCGGTGGGGGAGGAGTCCTTGTCTTGATCGCCAAGTCTTGTGGATTCTTCCTTGTATGCAGCAACTGTCTGGACTGGCCCATGAGTATACGGCCATGGGGGTCCTCGGCCCAATCCAACTGATCGGGAGACGACGCGTTGAGTACCCCCTAGTCCAGGACACCGTCACCCGTGGTTTCATCTGGGCTGTAATAGGCCAGTACAATATTCAGCCTATTAATGGCCCAACGCTACCTGTGTCAAACTAAGTGTTGGGTCGACAAAAGGCCCAACTAAAATATAGGCCGGTGTAAGTTGTGGGCCAGGCGCAATGTGTGAAGGCCCCAATCATTCGGTCCCAAGAAAGACGCAGGCCGACCCAATTGTGGCTCGCTTAAAACCTGGCCCGTTAGAGTCGAATGTTTCGGCCCGGTTGACTACATCTGATTTTTTTTCAGATAGCGAATGATGGCACTAACTAGTAGGAATTAAGAATAAACGTACTCCATATAATAAAGAAATTATGACATAGTAACTAAGAATAAACCTACACTATACAATAAAGGATTTAAGGTATATTACATCCACTGGGCATCGAAGTTCGCCACCAGTGATCATAAAGCGCAACGAAGAAGCAGATTACAAAAACTGGGCACCATTGCAGCGTAACAAAATAATACTGAACCGAGACCACTTCCAAGACAGTTCAAGAAAGGTTAGCCTTGCGGGGGAACTGCTGCCCAAGCTGCTGAGCAAGGCTGTGAGACCGGCCTAGCATGTCAGTCATAGCTTGCAGGTGTAGTTGTTTAGCGATGAGGTTCTCATTGGTGTTCTTCGCAATATTTCTTAGATATAGGACTTCAAGTTGAAGTTGAGTTGCAGAATTCCTTTCTGCTAGAACTTGGGACTGAAGAAGTCAAACTGATTCAGACAACGAATTCTGTGAGCTTGTCTGACTGCTAGTCTCAAGTAACTTGAACACGGCATCAAGACAAGACTTTGGGGTTGTCTCACTATCTTCAAGATGTTTTGCCTTCTTTGCTGCAACATATGTTGGGTTTGTCTCACAGCCTTCAGCAGACTTGTGCATGCCATCAGGCATATCACCCTGAAACAAAGCAGAGAGATGACAGGTTTTGCACGTGTAGAAACAAAGATGATAACTGTGCTGTCAATTCAATCCAATTTCAAATTAGAAAATAAAGAGTAAGTTCAAAATATCAATAGCATAATTTGGCATTGTTCATAATGCGGGGAGCTTCACCACACTACTAGATTACCATGTCAACATAACAAGCATAGATAAATTGCAAAGAAAATCATTGTATCTATTTTGGTTAATGTGCATGGCATGTTGTTCATATCATGAGCCACATCAGTAAGATAAAACAGGAGATGACAAGGTGCAAACGTGGGCTTCTTCACCACACACTGGATTATAGATCCACAAAAATAAGCATACATATAGGGAGTATTTAGCAATGTGCATGGTATGAATAAGGAATTTGGTTTTACAAGTAAAACTTAGAACTTACGGTTCTTGCGGATATGCATTTTGGTAGAAACAACAAACTAAACATGAGTAAACGATAGGGAGTATGAGCAAATTAAACATCAGTTGAGGATAAAGGCTTTAGAAGGTCTGACTTACATTAACAGTTAACACCGACTTTACAATGCCCTTCTCCATGTCAAGGGAAGGATAACTCAAGAAAATCAGCACAGAATCTTCTTCATAAGCATTGCCTGTACTCTACATTTTGTAGAGAGTAATTATAGATATGATAATACTGGAAGGGATAGAGGATAATGAAGATAAGATGCAGATTGATGCTACATAATCAACTACCAATCCCTGGAAGTACAAGCGTTACAGGACAAAATGTACTGACAAGAGCAATGGGCTAGACTTCTGCACTAGCATTGTTTGTGTATTCTACTTGTTGGTAAGATTAAATATATATCTGATCTTTTTTAGTAAATGGTGGGCGAGGGAGATAAGATGAAGAATGTTACACAATGAACCATTCCCTCTTCCCATAATACAAGAGTGTTTTGAACACTGGTGTACTGTACAAAATGTTCTTATATTATGGGACAGAGGGAGTAGCTATTAATGTAAGTATAGTGATAGACCACGTTTAGTCCTTACAAGAGGACTGCAGAGCTAAACCTCTTCAAAATCATTGTGTTGATTCTAAATTTATGTAAGAGTCCATACAGATCTTATAATGTCCACCAAATGGATGATTACGAGGCTAACATGTGCAGTGATGCTACATAATCAAACAACTATGAAAGTAAGTATGGTCATAGAGGGCAAGAGGTACTCACAAGAGCAATGCAGTGTGCAGTATAGTTACGAGATTCTGTGGTCCCTTGAGAACGAATGTTCTTCTGCTAACAGTTTTCGTACAAGTGAGACATTAAGGAAAATGCAGAAATGTAGTTCAAATTGTGATGTGATATCATAGACAGTACCTTACGCTGCAGCCGAGACCAATGTGTAACAAGATTATTCCAGTCACCGTCGGATAAATGTAGCACTGGAGAGTTTACAGAAATTTCATTCACAGGCATGCCATTGAAGTGCGCTTGCCTCAGGTAGGAACGATACTTCATGAATGAGTGCTTGAAAAGCACAACCAACCCTTGCTCATCTTCACAATTCAGTTTGCTCCTTGCCTGTTTAAAAGAATGAAATCTTGTGTCTTCTGTCAGCAGAAACATATGCAGTAATGACCATGAATAACATTAGTACATTACTTACGCGTAAGTTGTGGAGGAAGACTGGAAATTGTTCTGTGTCTGCGGTATAATATTTCCATGAAGGAAAGATGCGCACAAAGTTCCTCACAACAACATAAGCTTTGTCTTCTAAACTGGGAAGAAATGGAACATCGACCCTATTTGCTGCAATTGGGGCTCTCTCTGGTTCGAAAAGGGATTTGGCAACTGGATTTGGCATACTCTTTGCTCGAATGGGGATTTTGCGTCGTAGAGCTGGTGCTATGTCAACTGGCATAATCATATTGTTTGCTGCAGTTGGGGTCTGCTGAGTTGGGGCATCAGAAATGACCAGTGTAGTAGGGCTAGAGTCTGCTAGAGTTGGGGTTTTTTGTGGGTCAGGTGATATTGCAACTATACCTAATGGGCTATTTGATTTATCAGGTGCCACTACCTTTTCCAAATACTTTGCTTGTGCTCCTCCATGATCAGCAATCGCCCTCTTCCTTTTGAACGTCTGATACACAAGAATAGCATTTGAATGGATAAATATGGTATGATGACAGATGGAATATGTACTGAAAATGGATAGGCAGGGCGTATTCACATACACGATGTGTAAACTAAGCTAATGGAAGTTCAACAAAATAGAAGCAATGCAAAGCATCAGTTGCAAGATATGTGTGACCAATGTAACCTTGGAAAGTTAGAGCAAGCACCTTGATGGGTGAATAAGATAGGGCATCTTCCTCTGACTCCTCCACTAGGGAGCTACATTGACTTAGGTCTCCCTCTAGCTTAGAATCACTGTTAGGATCATATTCTGAGCATGAATCTGTAGGTGGAGAGCGCTTGCATTGCATTGCATCCAGACTTGATTTCAGTCCCTTAATGCCAAGTTTGACAACCATGGCATTGTTCTGCTTTATTCTTTTCATGCGCGCAAGCTCATAATCGTTACGATGCTGTTCAGAATCTAAGATTCATGAAAACATAAAAAGTAGTGAGATTATCTAGGGAATGCATTGCGGATTCAACTCGAAGAGTGTCTCGCTATAAACCCCTGCATATGCAAAGTTCACCCCCCAACCGTGTTGACCAGACCACACACAGAAATACAAACCCCTTATGTCTCTATAACAGGCAGACACACATTTCAAAACTGAAGTAGGAACATTATAATCATATGAAATTCGTATTTGAACAAATAAACTAAGGAATTATGAGTGGCATAATGTTTAGCTTCAAGGGTGGAGTGTTGGTAGTGCGACACAAATCAAGTAGGCAGATTGTATTCCATGTAAAAGATCGAATCCTATGTAAAAGTTGGAAACGACACTTTCTTTCTATACAATGCAGTGTTCGTTGCCCACACATGATGGAAGAGATCACATAGAGAAATACTATTCACTCATGTCTACGGTTCCAGTATTTAGAAACAGGGTGGTACACCCTAAAAGAATATTGACAACAAATATGACAAGGCAAGCATAGATGTAGTGAATCAATCATTTACTTGTGAGCTTACTAGGACAAGTATGCAGAATTGTAACTGCAGTAAGAGACCGTCCAAAATCTGAATGAAGAAGTTTGTCTAGCACTTATTGTTTGCAACTAATCAACATTAATAATTGGATATTATATCGAATGAGTAAGAAAGACAAGTAAAATTGTCAACAAACCTGGCTTGCAGTAGTAATCTGGGTCAATGTCACTACGACCAACAATCCAAAATGACTAGTGTCTGTTCCGAGGGTCGGAATTTTGAAAACCCTGTGAACTTTAGAGGTACTAAAGATTACTGAAATACATTTGAACCATTAAGTGTAGGTAGCACTGAGCACACAACAAACCCTAATGACAGTCCTGCCTAATGAGTAATGAATCAATTATAAAATGGGTGATGAGGAGTGGTTGCTGAGTGTTGAGGACGTATCTCAGGATAAATCGGGTTGGCTTGCTGGGTGCTGCACGCCTGAGCCCTGAACAGACTGGGAAGGTAGGCACGACGGCGCGCCCGGGCAGCGGTGACGCTCTTGGGCGAGCGGCTCCTGACCTCCTGTTAGTCCGGCGTCTCCTCCTAGAGTCATGCTGTCCAGGGACGGCAAGTCGCCGGCGAGGCAGGCGGCTGGGGGCGAGTAGAGATCGGAAGAGCGCAGCAGAACAGAGGGGAATCGAGGCCTGGGACGACCCAAAATCCAAGGGTGGGCCGGCCAACCGTGGGCACCTTGTAGAGATACACACCCGAGCGGTGAACATGCATTTTCGAAACTAATTCAGGAACATTTAGCTGACCAATTAAATGACTCTATTTTAATAATATCAGATTCGTATTTGAACAACTAAGCTTGTTTAGCTTGATGGGTGGAGCAGTGTTATTATGACACGAAGCACGTATTCTGATCATATAGTAATCATAAAAGGGGAAACTCTAAGCATATTTTTTAGCAAAAGAGGGTTTCCCCTCCGATTTCTATTAAAGAAATCACCACGGAACCAACATGATCAATTAAACCCTAAGCATGATCATTTAAATCGTATTATGACTGTGCCATGGCAGATTTGAAGCTGCAAACCGGAGAAATGATATTTATCATCCATTGTTTGCTTCGAACTAAGAACTAAATTCTAAGAGCTGAAAAGAAAGTAGAGTAACCAAGTTAAGATCTATTTTCTGGTTGAGATCAAAAAGATGAGGAGATATGAAGTACCACCTCTCTTGTGGCGCCGTGTAGGCATCGGGGATGCGATGGCTGTCGGTGGCGTTGAAGCAGATCTGCGATGGTAGACGAGTGCATCGGGGGGATAAGTCCCGTTGCGGTGGAAGAGAAGGTCGTGTGAGCGGCCCTAGCAAAGAGGACGATGACGCCGATGAAGCGAGAGGACGTGATGCAAGGCTATTGGTCCGTCGCCGTGGATGAGAAAGGTCCATCTCCAGCAGTGGACGACGCGGTCTTGGTAGGTGCTCTAGCATGGTGGAGGATGGTGGCGATGGATGTGGTGGAGGACGGTGGCGATGGATGGGGTGGCGGATGGAGGCTGATGTGGGGATGGTGTTCTAGCGCGGACGGTGTATGAATGGGAAAATGGAGGGAGAGGTACGGGGAACCATGTTTTTGGGACGCGCCTGTCTGAAATATGGGAAAGTTATGAACTTAGCCCCCGTTTAAAATTTGGACGTCTTATCAGTTGGGGACGGGAAGGTAATCTTGCATCTCGCCAATATTTGCCCAGAGCGATTTCGGGCGAGGAGAGGGTGGTTGGCACCCATGGTTGGCACCCACGGTGTATGAACGGGGCTGATAGGTAAGGCGGTTGTGTCACGTCTGAGTGAAGTTACAAACATGCCCTTATTTAAAATATTTGCCTACACCGATTTCGGTCGAGTCGAGTTTGTTTTGCCGCCCACCGTGTATGAATGGGGGAATGGAGGGAGAAATAGAGGTCTTTCGGACGAGCTTGAATCAAATGTGTTTTTCTGCCCATGTTTGACGCCCACCGTGTCGGAATGGGCTCAGAGGCGGTCGTGTCACGTCTAATTGAAGTTACTAACCTACCCCTATTTAGAGCAGTGGAAATCGGGCCGATGGATTGTCCGTGTAATGGGTAGAGAGTAATTTCAATCTCCCAAACACTTGGCTTCGGGTAGCCGACGTGGGAGTGGACATTTTGCCACTTCTTTCGAATTTGGGACAATAAGCATCCATGTTTACCCTGGCAACTAAATTCGAATCCATTTTGTATTCTTATATGAATCTTTATAAATCATTCTATGTGTTTCTATATATGTCTTCAAAAGGACAACAAAGATGTATTCCACTGTCATATATGAATATGGTTTCCAAATGCCAATACTCAAATTCAGAAGCTAGAATCCAGTTTAAGGTGAATTCGAATATTTGGAACACTTCATGTCCAACTCAAATGTCACACGCATCATAATGTGTACTCCCATTTAGATATGTACACAAGCAATGTATCAAGATTCAAATACTGAGTCAATCAACCAAGAATGTACAGAACTAACAGACATATAAACACTTATAGAGTATATGGATTAATAGTATCAACTAACATGCATAAGCCAGACCGCTGTACTTTTTTTTTGCTGCAACGGCATCCTTTTTTTAGCCAGCATCTTGGCCCTTTCCGATGCGTGCCACTTATGGTCCATCTATACTATTATTATTGCTGAATGCACATTCAGCCCGATTGGCATATTTGTAGGTCTGGCACAACAATCCAAATGAAATGTCTCCGAGTCTTATTAATTAATACAGACTTGTGCTCAAATAAAATTACAAACCAAAAAACAAAAAACAATTATTACATGATCTCTAAAACAAATGGTTTGATTGATTATATGAACAAACAACACAAAGGTTATTCAACGATGGAAAGAACATTTCACCTATGATTTACCAAGTGGGAATTTAATTTCCTTTTTTCCTTCGGGACCTTAACAATGTGGTCAGTCTCAGCTTGCTTCATTTTGAAATCCACCAAATATTTAATGGTTATCTTGAGTACTGCTTGCGATTGTGCTGTTTGCTTCCTCAACATGTCAACTTCATCTCTAAGTGCAGAAGCAGAATCTCTTTCTACCACTAGTTTAGCCTCAAGAGCATCAGCAGTTGGCAATTCATAATGCACGATTGGGCCGGTGCCACTGCTGTGGGATGATGCAACGTCCATGGGGACCTCGCTCTTTGATCTTGGGCTAACCTGTTTTGCCATTAAAGTTCCGATTGGATTCAGAAAAGTTGAAGTTAGCAAAACATCTCAACTGGGAGTTATAACAGCAAACCAGATAAACAAACAAGGAATTAAAGAGTTTCAATTGGATGCTGAAAAATAGTTATTAACATCATTGTAACCCGCTGTTGAAGCAGCAAAGCAGTTAAACAAACAAATAGCTATTTAAGTTAAGGCAAACAGGTAATTCTTAACAGTAAGTATCAAACACATAGATAGGCGTAGTCTACAATAGGATTAACAGGATGTGGCATTATGTAATCAGCAGCAAACTAAATTAAGCCAAGCAACATAATTGAACAATTCTGCAATAAGTGGCTAACTAAAATTCTGGGAAGCAGGTAACTGAACTTACGCTAGTTCTTTGTACAGCCACACTGCAACTTATTTTTCGCTTACAAGGTTGTACGAAGGAGTCCATGGCATCAATTGCTTGGATACGCAGTCCCAATACTTCTTTCTTCCCACATTGCACTGGTAAGTCGAATGGTTAATCTGGTAAGATGGTGCGTCCTTGATCTGTTATATGAGGACGTGTAGTCAGACTAGTTGTATCCAAACACATCACACTGGCTTTTATTGTATATTTCATGCGATTAATTTTGGCATATCGAGATCTACGCAATGTACAATAGGATGAAAAGACTGGCATCCTTCACATTATTGGCGAACTCAGTTCATAAAAACAAGCAATTCAACCATTCTATGGGTAAATCAAAAGCGCCACTGGAATATTTTTCACTACCCAATCATACACGCAAAAAGGGGCGACGCCACCATAGGGGCTAGTATGGGCGGCCGCCTCAGGTGGCCGGAAAGTGTGCACCTAGTTTGAGTCGTCCAGGTTGGCCCAGGCTAGTTTTGTTCGTTCTAACGCACGAGTAGGCAATGTAAAAAATGAAGAAAAATGTTTCAATTTGGATGGGCCAATAACATAAGTGCAAGGCAGGCCCTATAGCAGGCTCGCAGCCCAAACGAGCGCCTCCCATATCGATCAACAGCAGGAAAAATTCCAATTCATTCGCTCCAGCCTCCAGTCTGGTTTGCTCCTAACCTAGCCGCCGCTTGACAGACCGACACAGCACTTCCTCGCGCCCTCATTGGAGGGCGGTCACCGGGCTTCAAGCGAACGGAAGGACAAGAAGATGAAGATCCAACCCTGGGTGTAGCCTGCGTGGGAGGTAGCAGCGGCAGCACGGGCATGGCATCGAGCTTGCGCAAACGGACAGTCACATCTTGCAAGAGTAGCATGGACAACGAGCAGGTACATCACATCCCTTATTATATATAATTCAACTCTTCAATTTCTGGCCAATAGTTAAACCTGACGGTGTTGTAAAACTGCTTGTATGTAGCGAATCTATGAGAAAATGAAACCAATTTCTACTTATTTTATAACTCCCCCAATCAATACTGAACTGACTGAATCTGATGTATCTAATCAAGTTTCTGGTGCTAACATACAAGCTCATGTTGTTCTTGAGCCTGAAGTGTCTAATGAACAGACTGCTAATAAAGGATTTGATCCAAACATTTTACATGCTCCTGGTGATGAACATGTAGTGTCTAATGAGGGATCTAATGCAAGCATTTTGCAAGCTCATTGAAGGATTTAGTGTCTAATGATGATCTGCTATGTTGAGAGAGACAGAGATTTGCAGGCATTGATGATAAGCAAATTATAGTGGATTTTCATAGTTTGAGGAAATGTCGAGGCCATCTACCAGAAAGTCCCCGTATCATGACAACATAGCATAAATACTTTTCTAATCTTTTGTTTAAAACTATTGGCATACTTGTGCATGATAGATATATTGATATGTAGTTTGCGCACTGATTTTAGGTGGAATTACACTTCGATATTTTCAGCCAGAGAACGAATAATTCAAGCAGTTACAGACCATGTTTGTAGTCCTTGTACACCATGTTGCATTTTTTGTTTTTTGGTTCTTGCATCATTTAGTGTTTATAATCTGAACTACTTTGGATCATTATCTGGTTTTCAAAGTGCATGTAGCTTCACATTTCTCAAGTTATGTTGATTTCTGGAGTGCAAGTGCCTTTGTATTTTTTAAGTTAAATGTTCGCCCCTGGTAACTTTAATTCATGGATCCGCCACTTCACACAAATCATACACGAATGCCAGTATGAATTAATTGAAATGCATGGACTTACGCTAGCTCATTGTACAGGCTCACTGCAGCTCTGCTTGCGCTTGGGATGTTCCATGTACAAGTCCATGTTACCACTTGTTTTGGATGTGCAGGCCTTGTGCTCCTTGCATCCCCCTCTGCATTTTTGACACGGCGAATGGTTGACCAAATAAGAGGAATCGACCTTTATGTTGTACCGGAGGACAAATACTTACAAGGTTATATGGGTGTGCAAGATGTGTACCAGATCCTGTAGCGCCGTCATGCTTCGCTAAAAAATGGATTTGCTTGTTTCAGATGATATCTCCAGAAGAAATAAGAGTTGAAGTCAGAGTTGCATAGGCGTGTAAGCTAAAAGAGCAGTGAAAGGATATCCAAATATCGTCGGAAAAGTGCACAAGGGAGTGATGTGTGGATACCTAGTTCGGGCCGGCGTTTGGGCATGCTCTCCTAGCTAGAGTGCGGGTCACTTCAGAACCATTGAGGGTGATGTGCTGGCGTTGGCTGGCCACGCATGGATGCAGATCTTGAGTGGTAGTGGAGCGCTATGATGCGGTGGATGAGACCGTTGGTGAAGCCCCAACGGCCTTGGGGGTCGGAGGTGTGATGATGTGCTCGGTGAAGTAGCCCTGGTGAGCTGGGTGAGCGGCGTTGGTGAAGCGCACCTGATGCGGTGGAAGTCGGTGTCTGTGAGGTGCGTCGGTTGCAGCGGCCGATGTTTTCGGTGGACCACGTGGTGCGGTGGACGAGGGCGTAGATGAGGTAGCTCCGGTGCGGTGGTGAAGCGCGACTGTCCTCTTCGTCATCGTCATCCGACACAAAGGTGGGGAAAGAGACGAGACGAGGGGCGATTCAAACTTTGCTTGGGTTGGCGGCAAATTAGGGATTGACCAATCTAGGTGCGGAAGGGGACAGTGGAGAAGGGAGATTTTGCAGGGCTAGAATTGGGGCCGCCAGATATTTCAATCCGAAATGTGGAAGCGCGAACTTATTTTGTCGTCGTCCTTTTGGGGGGGAGTGGGGGAGGGAGGGAGGGGGTGGGTGGCTGGGTGCTACGCGTCCGTCCGACACACGCGACCACCCCGACACGACCCTAGTGTGCTTGGTGCGCCTACATTTGCGAATGCAAACAAATCTTCTTTGATTTGCAAACGAATCTGTATGTATTACCATGCCCGTGTTTTCCTTGCAATACTTAGTCATTCGAAACAAGATACTCCCTCCGTTCACTTTTGTAAGTCGTTTCAGACAACTTAAAATGAACTGTTTTGCACATTGTCTGAAATGTCTTCAAGGTCGTATAAAAATGAACAAAGGGAGTACTATAAATTAATTAGTGTGGAGTTATTTGAAAAAAAATCGAATCGGTATCCACGCTAACGTGGATTAGAGTGTGTGTCACATAATTAGTTATTTGAATTAGAGTGTGTGTCACGTAGCGATCTCCAATTCTAACATGGATTTCACATTTCACTCTATCTGCGCTACTTTTTTAATACAAATTTATATGTATATGATGAACACCATGGTAGTGAGAAAACTTTTGGATGGATTCAAACATATGACCTACAAAATAGCACAACAAATTGAGTCAATGTCAACTTTTCAAAACCTAGTATGGCACAAATTCAAAATAATTACCCGTATGTATGGTCCTTGGTTCAAATCTTACAATGTACACCGAATTGAAGCATCAATATTAAGTCTCGTACTGTCACATCCCTAGCTTCTGGTGCTGCCTAGTGTTTGCATCATGTTTAAATTTTTGAACTTGAACTGGGGAAATTTGGAAGCCTCAAAACCCTAAATAAAAGAAGGGCAAAAACCCTAAAATCTCATTCATTGTTCCAAAAATGTTCTTCTTAAATGTTTGATAATTTTTGGCAAGGGTTCTGGTCCCAACCAAAATATTGAACATTTTTAAGGACTTAATCTTGGGACTTTGAATTTAAACCATTAGCTATTTGAATTTGAATTATACTCATATAATTAGAATATAATTTCAAATACCCCTGAAATATTTTATGAGCTTTTGGAAAGTCCATCTAGCAAAATAAAAATATTCAGAGGAGTTTTTGGCATTGTTTGGATTATTTTAAATTCAAAACAGTGGCAAAAGATTAAATAAAAGAAAACAGAACAGAAATATAAAAAAAGATCAGAAGCCTACCTGGGCCACCTACCTGCAGCCCACCTAGCGCCCCACCTGGCGCCAGCAACCGGCCCAGCTCCTGTGCTGGCAGCCACCGGTGCGGCCCAGCCCACCAGGCGCCTCCCCCTGTCGCCTTCCTCCTCGTGCCAGTAGGCAGAGGAGGGACACCGCGACGCCGCCGCGCGCGCCACCTCCACCCTGCTCTGGCCACCTCCTGCTTCGCGCTGGAGGCTCGTCCTCCTCCCTGACCCCGTGCCTGGATGACGCCACGCTGCCCCGACTCCCTCTCGCACTCTCCCTCGCCTCATCCCCTCCTATGTCTCTCTCTCACACGCACGGCCGTCGCCACCGACGCCGTTCGCCGCGGCCACAGCCACCGCCTCGCCTCTCCGACACGCCCACGGGCTCTGCCTCGTCCCTCTCTTCCTCCTCACCGAGCCGTCCGACGCCGGAAGCCCCTGGACGTCGCAAGCACCGACGTTCCCCTCGTCGGCCACCGGAGATCGCCGCCGTCAATTCTCCGTCGCAGAAGCTTCCCCGAGCCCATTGAGCTGCTCTGCGAGTCCGCCGTGAGCCCCTCTTCCTTTCCCCTCACCTCTCTCTCTCTCTCGCGTGCCCTGTTGCCGCCGCCCCACGAGCACCCGAGGCCGCCGTCCGCCATGGCCGGTGAGCTTCGTGCTCCCGAGCTCCTCCACCTGCGCTCGTTGCCTCCGAGTGCTCCTGATGACCCCAGTGACCCGTAGAGCCCCTCCAGCGCCTCAGCTCCCTCGTTTGCGAGCAGCAGCGCCGAACCCGACCACACCCGAACTCTGGCCGCCGCTCACGAGCTCGCCGTCGTCGGTACCGGCCACCACAGGCACGACCACCACCACCGTTCGATGCACACCAACAAGGGCTCTCCAACGAGCCCAAGCACGGCCTCGCCCGTGCCCTGTAGCGCGTTTCCGGTTCGCGCCGCCGTCTCGGGCCTCGCCGGCGTCATGTCGCCGGTGGGTTTGACCCACTTTGACCACGGCGGGAGCCCCCCGTGTGTCCATGACATGTGGGGCCGGCCTTTGACTGAATTAGTGTAGCATTTTAATTAGTGCTAATTGCTTTGTTAGTTAATTAGGATTAGTACTAATTGAACTAGTTAAACTAATTACCCTGCTGACACTGACAGTGGGCCCCGTGGCTATTAATTTGATTAGTTAGAAATAATTAACTCTGTTAGTCACCTGAGTCACTGACCAGTGGGCCCCACTGGTCAGGTTTGACCGGACCAGCCCTGTTGACCTGCTGACGTCATGCCAACGCCGTGCTGACGCAATATTCCTTTTCTGGAATTTAGTTTATTTTATAAATAATCAGGAAATTCCAGAAATAGCTAAAACTTCAATAAATCATAGAAAATTAACCGTAACTCCAAATTAAATAAATTATATATGAAAAATGATCAGAAAAATCCAATCTATCCATCTGTACTATTTTCATGCATGTTAGAACAACTTATAGGTGCTGTTTAGCACAAATCATATTAATGGCATTTAAATATCCACATATGGAGTTTGAGTTTGAATCTTGGATTCAAACCAACTTCATTTAACCTGGTCTAGGTGCATTAGCCCAAAACACACTCATATTGCCATGTCATGAGCATGCATCATATTGTGCATTGCATTGATTGTATTTCTTCTTTGTTGCCGGTATCTGTCCCCTCTCGGTAGACGATGTTCCGACGATGTGATCGTTGACACTGATGAAGACTCAATGCTATCTTCAGAAGTGCCAGGAAAGCAAAACCTCTTTGTTCATTCCGATACAATCCCACTCTCTCGCTCCTGCTCTCTTTTATTGCATTAGGACAACAACGGTTCATCTATTACTTGTTGCGGTAGCTGAACCTTTTATCCTCTGCATGACCTGTCATTGCCACAGTAAATAGATGAAACCCACTAGCATGAGTAGGAGTTGTTTGAGCCCTGATGTGCCTACTCATTCATGTTTGTTTGTCATGCCTGCTATTGCTTAGAGTTGAGTCAGGTCTGATTCATCGGGGATGAATCAAAAGTGTGTGAACATGTCCTACTGTTGAGAGCTAAGTGTGTGAACACGATTTGGTAAAGGTAGCGGTGAGAGGCCATGTAGGAGTACATGGTGGGTTGTCTCATTGCAGCCGTCCTCAGGAACTGAGTTCTGTGTTTGTGATCCATGACCAGCTACTACCACACATTGGAATGCTTAAGTGCCCCTCTCGACTTATTAATCAACTTGATCTCTGTCCAGGAGTTGCAACTAGTTTCTGGTGTTTGTAGGTAGTGTTAGTAGTCTACCAAGTGGCACCCGGTACAGGTGGGCTTGGGACAGACTAGGCACAGTGGCACGGTGTACCAAGTGGCACCCGGATGGTGGGCTTGGGAACCCTGCTCACATCGTTTGGGGCCGTGAGCGACACCCCGACCGGATCTCCTTGCGGATGGAACCCGAATAGGCGATAAACCTGGACTAGAGACTTGTTCGGTTAGTCAGGTCGTGGCCGACTCCCTCGCCCGGCTTCCGCTTGAAGGTTGCTGAGGTACATGACGTGTACAGGGCGATAAGTGGCGAGAGCGTGTGTGAAGAAGTACACCCCTGCAGGGTTATCATTATCTATTCGAATAGCCGGATTCCTCGGATATGGAAACTTGGACCCCTTGCATAGTTCATAGACAAGTGAAAGTGGATACTCTAAAATACGCAAGATAAGCGTGAGTGCTATGGATGGCGTTCTCGTAGGGAGACGGGAGCGGATCCATAGTGGTGTATTGATATGGTGAATATGTGGACTCGTGTGCGCCACCTCAAAAGAGTTGCAATGCAGTCGTAGTTCAGGTTAGCCACCGAGTCAAAGCTGGCTTGCTGCAGTCAAACTCCACCATCCCCTTGTTGATAATGATGCATGTGTAGATAGATCTGATGTAAGTCTTGCTGGGTACATTTGTACTCACGTTGCTTAATTTATGTTTTTGCAGAGAGACTTCAGTCTCGCTAGTAGTACCGCGTGGACTTCGACGTTTAGCTTGTTACGTCAGCTACGATCTTGTGCCCTCGGCAGGATCTGGTAGATAGTCAGGCTTCTCAGCCTTTTTCATTTATAGTTGTCTGTACTCAGACATGTTAAGCTTCCGCTTGTGCTTTGACTTGTATGCTCTGATTGTTGGGTCATGAGACCCATGTTTGTAATATCTCACTCCTCGGAGCCTATTGAATATATTACTTGAGTCGTAGAGTCATGTTGTGATGCCATGTTGTATTTGCACATATCGAGCATATTGTGTGTATGTTATTGAAATGCTTGGTATGTGTGGGATCTGACTATCTAGTTGGTTATCTTTAGTAGCCTCTCTTACCGGGAAATGTCTCCTAGTGTTTCCACCGAGCCATGGTAGCTTGCTACTGCTCCGGAACACTTAGGCTGGCCGGCATGTGTCCTTCTTCGTTCTTGTGTCTGTCCCTTCGGGGAAATGTCATGCGATGATTACCGGAGTCCTGTTAGCCCGCTACAGCCCGGTTCACCGGAGTCCTGCTAGCCCAGTGCTACAGCCTGGATTCACTCGCTGATGACCGATACGTTCGATGCTGGGTCATGGATGCCTGTCCTTGTAAGTTTGTGCCACTTTGGGTTTACGACTAGCCATGTCAGCCCGGGCTCCTTATCATATGGATGCTAGCGACACTGTCATATACGTGTGCCAAAAGGCGCAAACGGTCCCGGGCAAAGGTAAGGCGACACCCGTGGGAATACCGTGCGTGAGGCCGCAAAGTGATATGAGGTGTTACATGCTAGATCGATGTGGCATTGAGTCGGGGTCCTGACAGCTTTGGTATCAGAGCTTGACTGCCTGTAGGATTACCAAGCCAAACTGGTCGAAGTTGAGTCTAGAAATTCTTTAGTTATATAAGGGAATTGATTGTGGGATGGAACGTAAGGCTCTTTTTACTCCTTATACCTTATGCCTTCTGATCTGAGTCATCTTATCTTTCCTACGGGGTTAAGGAACTAGACTTTCTTTTCTTTCTATCAGGATCACGTGTTACTAATCCGTAGACTTATAAGATTGTTGGATTTAAGCTTCAGTTCAGTTCCTACTATCTTCTGTATGTTAACTGTTGATCTCGAAACCTTGATATTGTGCTTCTGAGTGGTTATGCCACCATTTTTGTGATTGTCTCAAATCTTTTTGAGCATTTACAGCCGTTATGTAGTCTGAGTCATCCCAGGTTTCTAAATAGTCTAAAGCAATTTGCAAATCCCTTCCTCCCGATTCGATGTTCCTTTGGGCCAGATTAACCACACTAATCGGTGAGTTGAGGTACTCTGCTGCCTTGACATATATGTTGGAGTTATTATTATGACCCTAGGTGTCTAGAGTATCACCTAGTAATCCAGTCCTGCCTTGTGTTCCCAGTGTGATGATTCTGGCTATCATTCTCGAAAGCATCCTGTGATGCCAGTTAGTTGTAGGTATTCTATCCCTGGGTTCTTGAACCCGAGATTCACTCTACTTACTTCATGTTGATAGTGTTTGCTAGTTCCTTTAGGATATTAGTAACCTTTGCATTAGTCCTCGAGGTCCGTGGTATATCCTTCTTCCAAATACCATGAACCACTTACGGCAGAAGTTTGTCGGATCAAAAGATCACAACAGGAGTGCTCTCGATGGGTTCTCCATTATATATTGTGACTCTGCCAGTTCAACCTTTCTGCATAGGTTATCCGGAAGAAACATGTTGAGCTTTGCTTGACATACTAATCTATGCGTCCACAACTCAGAAAGATATATGTTCCTTTGAGTTGTCCCTCTCTGTAGTTGTATTTCGATCCTTGTCTGTCAGTTGATAGTCAAGTTTATGTCGTGCATTCGTGTTCATCGATGCCGTTATTCTTGTGGTCCGTCAAGCCGATCTAGTTCAGAATGACTAGGAGAAACAAACTCCGGTACCTCATCCATATCTAGGATTGGGTCAAAGTAGTTGTACTCCGCAGATCAAAATGCTAATTCAGCCTTTGTACTGTTCTACCCTGAAGTATTACCATCTTTATATCAAGAATATCATGGGAATTGCACACCATCCCATGAACTCTTGATACAGTGATACTCTCTCCATAATTATTCATTTCTCGGTTCCCGAGTTGTTGCAACTGGAATGTTGACAAGTGAATCATGATGTGCGAAATCTATAATCCTAGCAACCCCGTTGCTTGGTGGTTAAAGGACAATATTTCATTCTTAGTGTGTTGGTTATTGAATCATCACCCTAAGGTTGATCGTGCTACCTAGTCCTTTTTCCTGGTGCACTCTTTGATCGATGAGTTAGGATTATTCCAAATCCCTCGCTCTTTGATCATATCATCTTGCCCTGAAAAGCAAGATTGTTCTCGAGCTTAGTAACATATCGGTGGTTTGTGATTTTTTGAATATCTTCTCGGAAGTATTACCAGGTTGTCACCTGACCGCTATGTTGAGTTCGTGATCAAGATGGTTTATTGTAAACCACCCTTTCTCCAAGAATCCGTGTTGGATACCCCTGAGCTAGTTGGTTAAGCTAAACGACAACTTGGAGAGTTGGGAGATAAAAGCTTACCCAACTTAGCTCGTTTCAAAGGGATATCTTGGTGTTGGTGTGTTTTCAAGAAAGATGATATCTTCATTGGTTGATCCTCGTGGTCAATTGCTGGATCTATTATCTTATCCAATCTTTGATTCGAGTATGGGCTATCGTCAAATCAAATTAGAACCAACGATATCCGTAATGTTGTCCTACTCGTGGTTTTTCCTCGAGCATACACCATTATATTCTTTGGTCTGACCAATGCTATCACCGTGTTCACTTAACTATGGAATTCCTTTTAAAAGGAAACCCGGATGAATTGTTGTTGAGCCCATTGACAACATCCTTATCTCCTCCATGATTTTGTTGAACATTAAGCTAGTGTTGGAAACTTGTGTAAGCATTTTCTTCATGCCCCGTTCATGAAGTATATGTTTGGATGAAAGAAGTGACTTCCTTTGATTCACGTGCATTTGATGTAAGTTGCCGCCGTGAATTCGAGAAAATCTATTTTTGCTTCCTCTAGAATCATCCCAAGTCAGCCATGCACGTGCAAAGTATTCTGTGGTCTGTTAGACTGATCATCTTTGTTCCATATGAATTCTGTAGCACACCAAGCCACTGAATGATTTGTTCTAGGAGAAGGAGTTATTTTTAAGAGCTAACCCGGGCTTAATCAAGAACTTTGATATCCTCGATGATGGTTCCCAACCAGAACTCGGTAGTGTTTTATTATAAGACTACCATGTGCTCATGCTTGTCTGGGACAACATGTTCACATGTTTGTAGCAGAACCAACTCATGTTTTGGAGCTTGCTATCGTAGTTCATTCCCGAGAATCTCGCAACGTCATTTTGTCGATTTGTGTTGCAAACTTTCATTTTTCTTCCTAGACTCGATGAGTCTAGAATATCCTGACACCAACCAGATCTGAATCTCAGGCAGATATTATGGTTGGAACATTTCCCAAGAACTATAATATTGGTCCCTCGATAACCGGTAAAGTGGATGTCGTGGCCAACACACCCAGCCGGAAGACCTATTATTGTAGTATCTTGTTTGAGGAAGTTGGCCACCTCCCCATAAGGATTTCGTAGGATTTACCTCCGTAACTGTTCCTTATGGATTCTATTGCTCCCGAAGTTCGACCTTTACTTGATGTTCTAGTTATCAAACCATATATATGAATGGGATACACTAGCATGTCAAGGAGAACATTAGAAGCCGAGTGCTAAATGTCTCTCGGTCGATCATGCAGATTTTGGTTCCTTGGCCTCGCTAAGGTGAAATCTGAGAAAGTGTTATCCTCCTTTGCATCTGCATCGTCCATCGCTATTCATCATGGTAGTATGTTGTGTTGTCAGCACCCTTGACACGGATGTTGATAAAACCCTGATGATTGTGGAAATGCTCAAGTTCTTGAGAGCACGCACAAGCGCTACGTGTTATCATCGGCACTAACTGGGATTCCTCTCAGTTTCCTCGGCAATGCTATGACCTTTTCAAACAGTGAATTCACTCTCTATTATTGGGTTCTTCCCCAGTTACCAGAATCATTCCCAGCATTTGCATTTTTGTTCCCAGCTTGCACCACCAATGTGCCATTCTACCATGGGTCTCTTCCATTTCCGGTGGTAAGAAAATTCATGCATTACGTTGTCTTCAACAAGGTAATCCACATCATCCAAGTCTGAGTATGTCATTCTACCGAACTCCTCCTAATGATCGATTTTGATTTGCCTTAAGCTGGTATAAAGAATTTCAGTGATCTCTGAATCAAAGGTAATTCTTTTTGCCACTTAAGGGGAAATTTCTACGAATCACCCTCCTCCAAGATGTCTCGTTATGGTATCATGGCAATTCAACTCCTCGCTACATTGACAACCGCTCACCACCTTCTCAAGCGTGAAATTGTTGTCTACCTAGTGAACCCTCGTCATCTGTCTCACTCCATTTCTTCAGATCTATGCTTCGTGTCTTAGCTCGAGAGATGTGTCAATGTCTCATCCCATGAGTTGATCCTGAGTTGTTCGATCTTCGAGAAGATCGATCCTTCTAGAGTTTTCCTTTCCTCTTCTTGTCATGATTAGCTGAAGTTCTCAGAGGAAGACGTCGAGACAATGATGGTGATCAAATCAACGTTCTTTTGAAGTGCACCCTGGATTGTGAAGATTTCGTTAATTGTGTTTTCCCCTTCATCTTACCCTACGCCTGAATCTCGGGACAAGATTCTTGTTTAGTGGGGGCGAGTTGTCACATCCCTAGCTTCTGGTGCTGCCTAGTGTTTGCATCATGTTTAAATTTTTGAACTTGAACTGGGGAAATTTGGAAGCCTCAAAACCCTAAATAAAAGAAGGGCAAAAACCCTAAAATCTCATTCATTGTTCCAAAAAATGTTCTTCTTAAATGTTTGATAATTTTTGGCAAGGGTTCTGGTCCCAACCAAAATATTGAACATTTTTAAGGACTTAATCTTGGGACTTTGAATTTAAACCATTAGCTATTTGAATTTGAATTATACTCATATAATTAGAATATAATTTCAAATACCCTTGAAATATTTTATGAGCTTTTGGAAAGTCCATCTAGCAAAATAAAAATATTCAGAGGAGTTTTTGGCATTGTTTGGATTATTTTAAATTCAAAACAGTGGCAAAAGATTAAATAAAAGAAAACAGAACAGAAATATAAAAAAAGAGCAGAAGCCTACCTGGGCCACCTACCTGCAGCCCACCTAGCGCCCCACCTGGCGCCAGCAACCGGCCCAGCTCCTATGCTGGCAGCCACCGGTGCGGCCCAGCCCACCAGGCGCCTCCCCCTGTCGCCTTCCTCCTCGTGCCAGTAGGCAGAGGAGGGACACCGCGACGCCGCCGCGCGCGCCACCTCCACCCTGCTCTGGCCACCTCCTGCTTCGCGCTGGAGGCTCGTCCTCCTCCCTGACCCCGTGCCTGGATGACGCCACGCTGCCCCGACTCCCTCTCGCACTCTCCCTCGCCTCATCCCCTCCTCTGTCTCTCTCTCACACGCACGGCCGTCGCCACCGACGCTGTTCGCCGCGGCCACAGCCATCGCCTCGCCTCTCCGACACGCCCACAGGCTCTGCCTCGTCCCTCTCTTCCTCCTCACCAAGCCGTCCAACGCCGGAAGCCCCTGGACGTCGCAAGCACCGCCGTTCCCCTCGTCGGCCACCGAAGATCGCCGCCGTCAATTCTCCGTCGCAGAAGCTTCCCCGAGCCCATTGAGCTGCTCTGCGAGTCCGCCGTGAGCCCCTCTTACTTTCCCCTCACCTCTCTCTCTCGCGCGTGCCCTGTAGCCGCCGCCCCACGAGCACCCGAGGCCGCCGTCCGCCATGGCCGGTGAGCTTCGTGCTCCCGAGCTCCTCCACCTGCGCTGTTGCCTCCGAGTGCTCCTGATGACCCCAGTGACCCGTAGAGCCCCTCCAGCGCCTCAGCTCCCTCGTTTGCGAGCAGCAGCGCCGAACCCAACCGCACCCGAACTCCGGCCGCCGCTCACGAGCTCGCCGTCGTCGGTACCGGCCACCACAGGCACGACCACCACCACCGTTCGATGCACACCAGCAAGGGCTCTCCAACGAGCCCAAGCACGGCCTCGCCCGTGCCCTGTAGCGTGTTTCCGGTTCGCGCCGCCGTCTCGGGCCTCGCCGGCGTCATGTCGCCGGTGGGTTTGACCCACTTTGACCACGGCGGGACCCCCCCGTGTGTCCATGACATGTGGGGCCGGCCTTTGACTGAATTAGTGTAGGATTTTAATTAGTGCTAATTGCTCTGTTAGTTAATTAGGATTAGTACTAATTGAACTAGTTAAACTAATTACCCCTGCTAACACTGACAGTGGGCCCCGTGGCTATTAATTTGATTAGTTAGAAATAATTAACTCTGTTAGTCACCTGAGTCACTGACCAGTGGGCCCCACTGGTCAGGTTTGACCGGACCAGCCCTATTGACCTGCTGACGTCATGCCAACGCCGTGCTGACGCAATATTCCTTTTCTAGAATTTAGTTTATTTTATAAATAATCAGGAAATTCCAGAAATAGCTAAAACTTCAATAAATCATAGAAAATTAACCGTAACTCCAAATTAAATAAATTATATATGAAAAATGATCAGAAAAATCCAATCTATCCATTTGTACTATTTTCATGCATGTTAGAACAAGTTATAGGTGCTGTTTAGCACAAATCATATTAATGGCATTTAAATATCCACATATGGAGTTTGAGTTTGAATCTTGGATTCAAACCAACTTCATTTAACCTGGTCTAGGTGCATTAGCCCAAAACACACTCATATTGCCATGTCATGAGCATGCATCATATTGTGCATTGCATTGATTGTATTTCTTCTTTGTTGCCGGTATCTGTCCCCTCTCGGTAGACGATGCTCCGACGATGTGATCGTTGACACTGATGAGGACTCAATGCTATCTTCAGAAGTGCCAGGCAAGCAAAACCTCCTTGTTCATTCTAATACAATCCCACTCTCTCGCTCCTGCTCTCTTTTATTGCATTAGGACAACAACGGTTCATCTGTTACTTACTGCGGTAGCTGAACCTTTTATCCTCTGCATGACCTGTCATTGCCACAGTAAATAGATGAAACCCACTAGCATGAGTAGGAGTTGTTTGAGCCCTGATGTGCCTACTCATTCATGTTTGTTTGTCATGCCTGCTATTGCTTAGAGTTGAGTCAGGTCTGATTCATCGGGGATGAATCAGAAGTGTGTGAACATGTCCTACTGTTGAGAGCTAAGTGTGTGAACACGATTTGGTAAAGGTAGCGGTGAGAGGCAATGTAGGAGTACATGGTGGGTTGTCTCATTGCAGCCGTCCTCAGGAACTGAGTTCTGTGTTTGCGATCCATGACCAGCTACTACCACACATTGGAATGCTTAAGTGTCCCTCTCGACTTATTAATCAACTTGATCTCTGTCCAGGAGTTGCAACTAGTTTCTGGTGTTTGTAGGTAGTGTTAGTAGTCTACCAAGTGGCACCCGGTACAGGTGGGCTTGGGACAGACTAGGCACAGTGGCACGGTGTACCAAGTGGCACCCGGATGGTGGGCTTGGGAACCCTGCTCACATCGTTTGGGGCCGTGAGCGACACCCCGGCCGGATCTCCTTGCGGATGGAACCCGAATAGGCGATAAACCTGGACTAGAGACTTGTTTGGTTAGTCAGGTCGTGGCCGACTCCCTCGCCCGGCTTCCGCTTGAAGGTTGCCGAGGTACATGACGTGTACATGGCGATAAGTGGTGAGAGCGTGTGTGAAGAAGTACACCCCTGCAGGGTTATCATTATCTATTCGAATAGCCGGATTCCTCGGATATGGAAACTTGGACCCCTTGCATAGTTCATAGACAAGTGAAAGTGGATACTCTAAAATACGCAAGATAAGCGTGAGTGCTATGGATGGCGTTCTCGTAGGGAGACGGGAGCGGATCCATAGTGGTGTATTGATATGGTGAATATGTGGACTCGTGTGCGCCACCTCAAAAGAGTTGCAATGCAGTCGTAGTTCAGGTTAGCCACCGAGTCAAAGCTGGCTTGCTGCAGTCAAACTCCACCATCCCCTTGTTGATAATGATGCATGTGTAGATAGATCTGATGTAAGTCTTGCTGGGTACATTTGTACTCACGTTGCTTAATTTATGTTTTTGCAGAGAGACTTCAGTCTTGCTAGTAGTACCGCGTGGACTTCGACGTTTAGCTTGTTACCTCAGCTACGATCTTGTGCCCTTGGCAGGATCTGGTAGATAGTCAGGCTTCTCAGCCTTTTTCATTTATAGTTGTCTGTACTCAGACATGTTAAGCTTCCGCTTGTGCTTTGACTTGTATGCTCTGATTGTTGGGTCATGAGACCCATGTTTGTAATATCTCGCTCCTCGGAGCCTATTGAATATATTACTTGAGTCGTAGAGTCATGTTGTGATGCCATGTTGTATTTGCACATATCAAGCATATTGTGTGTATGTTATTGAAATGCTTGGTATGTGTGGGATCTGACTATCTAGTTGTTTATCTTTAGTAGCCTCTCTTACCGGGAAATGTCTCCTAGTGTTTCCACCGAGCCATGGTAGCTTGCTACTGCTCCGGAACACTTAGGCTGGCCGGCATGTGTCCTTCTTCGTTCCTGTGTCTGTCCCTTCGGGGAAATGTCACGCGATGATTACCGGAGTCCTGTTAGCCTGCTACAGCCCGGTTCACCGGAGTCCTGCTAGCCCAGTGCTACAGCCTGGATTCACTCGCTGATGACCGACACGTTCGATGCTGGGTCATGGATGCCTGTCCCTGTAAGTTTGTGCCACTTTGGGTTTACGACTAGCCATGTCAGCCCGGGCTCCTTATCATATGGATGCTAGCGACACTGTCATATACGTGTGCCAAAAGGCGCAAACGGTCCCGGGTAAAGGTAAGGCGACACCCGTGGGAATACCGTGCGTGAGGCCGCAAAGTGATATGAGGTGTTACATGCTAGATCGATGTGGCATTGAGTCGGGGTCCTGACACGTACTATGTACATTCAAATGTTGTTTTTAGCCCCCCTCCCCCCCCGGCACACACGCTACATACTTCTTGTATCGGTCAATCTTCCTCTCCTAACCACCTAAGGAAGCTATCCGTTTCCAAGACACGTTCATTCTTTCTCTCCATGTTTCGATCTCTAAGTCTCTCAACTACACAACCCCTTTTTCCACTCTGTTACAAAATGTATTTACCTCACACACCCGCCATTGCACCCCATGCCAAGCTCTCTCTCTCTCCCTCTCCCTTTCCCTCTCACCCTCTCACGCTAAATACATGCATTGCCTATCTAGCCCCCCCAACCTCTCGCGTGCATGCACGCACGTTGTCTATCTAGGTCACTCCTTCAAGACTGTCTCACTCTTTCTTCCGCACGGCGGGCCACACTCGCTAAATCTCGCTCTCTTTATCTGAGTCTCATTTGACCTCATTTTCTTTCACACACAAATGATATATCTCCCTGTTCGGGCCTCAATCGACACACTCTATACTCTCTCACGCAGATTGTCTATCTAGGTCAATCCATCCAAGCCGCCCCCACTCTTTCAACCTCATGGCGGGCCACGCTCACTCAATCTCTCTCTCTCTCTCTCCCTCTCTCTCTCTGTCTTGATTAACCTCTCTCTTTCTCGGACAAAAATGATATATCACCATGTTTGAGCCCAATTCGACCTATTCACATTGTATACTCTCTCATGCACATTGTCTATCTAGGTCACTCTCTCCAACCCGTCTCACTCTTTCGATCGCACGACGACCCTATGTGATTGATTGACCTTGCTTCCTCCCACGCACAAAATATATCTACACCTCTGTGACTGGATCATCTCTCAAGCTCTATCTTACAGCCCTCACCCTTGCCAAAAGCACAATCGGACAATATCTCTCCAGAGCATATATATTTGTTCAATGAATGTCGGACCACACTCACTTTGTCTCTCTATCTATATGTCTCTCGATTGACCTCGCTTTCTCACACCGTATCTTCCACGCATTGAAGCTACCTCTCCATCCCTTGCAAAGCCGGAGCTATTTACATTGCGAGGGGCACTCCAACCTTGGATTAATTTGTGTAGGCATTTCTTCCGGACGGTTTAGATTATATTTTTGTAGCATTTGGTCCACAACTACTACAAACACCGTTGCAACCCCGCAACTCCCCTAGTTGATTTCCCTCTGGCTCGGTCATCGCTCTCTCGCACGTCCTTTCTCGCCTTCAATGTCGCACCATGGTATTATTGCAAAAAACTCTAGTGTTCCCTTTAATTATTATAAATAAGCTACAAAACTACACATCGATAGTCCACTTGCAATGGAACAAATTTCAACCCACAAATTAAAGTGCTACAAACTACACACCAAGGGGCCCACATGTCATGAAACAAATTTGGACCCATATACAAATTAAAAAATAAAGGACGAGGATCGAACATGCGACCAGGGCCTTCAAGCCGCACATCAATAGGCAACATACGTAGAACAACAATGTTTGTTGTACCCCCCTTTATTCACATAATGTTTTTATATTACCACAACCTATTTAATGGATAACATGCAATATTATTTTTAGTACTATTCGCCTTCACTTACTGGTGGGTTCCATGTATGCTCTCTCTCTCTCCTCCTCCTCCTCCCCTTCTGCGTTTAGACGCACGGACAAACACGAAGAACTCGCGGGCGATGTTGCCGTTGACCATATCTGGACGCGTTCACAAGTTACGGCACCAGTTTCACGTACTAGCAGCACTAGTCAGTGTGTACGTGCAATGCACGTTAATTTGGAAGTATATTAAGTGCATGCAGATATTAAGTAGGATATTATTTGCGTGTTATTATGTGATTAGCACTATTTTTGGCATGAAATTAACTGCACGCTAAACGGTCTAGGCTGTTGGATCACAAGGAATATATATGGCTTGATGACATTTTATATTTAATTTGATACGGCTCTAGCAGAACATTGAATCGATAAAAACAATAGATTTCGTTCAGTCTGACTCCGACTTTAAATTATACGACGATCAATATAAAATAAATGGAAATGATAAACATTCGGATTTTAAGCATGCCGATCCGAACGTTTTTCATGGCAAATTTAGATTAGGCGGCGGCGGCGGGGGCGTCTTGCGGTGGGAAGCGGCTCCTCTGACGTGCTCTATGTGTCGTCGGGCCACTGACCGACGGCGACAGCGGTGTCTTACACCGTTGTTGGTGTACTCCTGGACGTTGGCCTAGCTTCAAGGAAGGCCAAAATGTTCTGGACATCGGAGCGAGTCAACTGGCGAGAGGAGGCGACTGGTCTTGGTGCAAGGAAGCGGTCGACGATGGCCATCCATGCCGCCGAGGGGGGCACTAGCACCCGCGCGGGGACATGCGCTGTCAACGGCGCGACGGAGACATTCGTGTGCATGAGAGCGCGCACGTCAGTGCACGCGCAGGTGCATGCACTGGCAGGTGCACGGGCGCGTGAAAGTCGGCGGGGACCTCGTGGAACCCCGTGGGATCTAGCTCGGTGACAATGTGCGGCTCCCAGCCCATCAATGCCACGGGGATGGGCGCTGGCGTAGTCGGGGCGACGGGAGCCGAAACGGGAGTGGGGACAGGCGCGGCATCTTCCTGCAAGGCCGGTTCAAGCTCGTCCGAAAGCGCCTTATGTTCTTGAGACTCCGGCTGGGTGTCTTCCTTAGGAAACCGGAAGGCTAAGGGCAGATCATCGTGATGCGGCATGGAGTATGTTTAGGTCAGGCTAGTTGGAGGTAGATGACAGGAGAACCGGAGAGGAAGAGAGAGCGATACCGGGTAGTGCGGGGTTGATTTTAAACTGCGGCGCCGACAACATTAAAAGTGGGAGCAGTTGGAACAAAGGTTGGCGGCGGAGCCTGGTCAAAGGGCTCGCCTCCCGGTGAGCCTGCACAGCGGTTTGCTCGCACGCCTCCCTGTCAGCCAGCGCAGCGGTCTGCTCGCACGCCTCCCGTCGACTCAGATGCTTGCTCGGACGGCACCTTCCGATGAGAAGCGGGGACTCGTGGCGGCACATAAACGCCTATGGTTTCAATAGTGAAAGCGTTCGCCTTAACGTGACAGATTTTTTGTTCCAAAATACCTTGGCTCTTCATTTGTGCAACTTGTCATAAGCAGCTTTTCTCAAATTGAAGAAAAAACTTACGAAGTAATATTTGTGCCATATCACGTGACCATGCTAAGTTTCAAGAATTTATGCTCACTTTTGGATTTTTCTGAAATTTAAGATCCAGGATTCAAAACAATATCATAACCTGCATCATGCAATAAATTTTCAAGCCTTACATCTGTCCTGTTGTATTGCTAAAGAAAGGATTTGGTCAAACATTTTGCTTAGTTAGACTTCAGACAAGTTATACATGCAGAGTAAAAGGATAATCCCTCAGTACCAGTGCATTGCCTGATATATTAAATCAAGTACTAGGCACGAACAAACGGGCTCAATTCTGTGCTCATCCTGGTGTAGTAGTAGTAGTAGTAGTAGTAGTAGTAGTAGTAGTAGTAGTAGTAGTAGTACAAGGCAATGCAGTTGAGTGGTGACCTTGACGAGCGGCATCGAGGGAATTGAACCGTGCTCGGCACGGTAGGCAACTTTGCCTAGTTACTAAAGCATCCCTCCGTTGTTCATCAGTAGTCATTATGGACCAGGGACATGAGGGGAATTTCCTAGGGCTGGAATTCTGGCCGCCAAATATTTCGACTCGGAACGCTGAGGCTCGACTGGTTGGGGTTGCCTAATGTGCGTACCACGCACGCCACCGAAGGACACGAGCCCGGTTTTTTTATTTTTTTATTTTTTTAGGATCAACACGAGCCAAGGTCTGGCTGGTACGCCGTTGGGTCCTACCATTCTCAACGTGGTAATTCATTTATGACGAGTTATTGAATTAGAGTGAGTTTTTCATATAGTGATCTCAACGTGGATTTCACATTTCATGGCATCCCTAGTAAGTTTTCCAATGCAAATTAAAATTTAAAATATGAACAATATGGAGGTGAGAAAACTTTGTATGTATCAAGCCTATGACCACACACACACACACACACACACACACGAACACAACAACAATCCAATAAGTATAGTGCATCTATTTTTCCAAACCATGCATGTATGACACGAATTCAAAAATACTCCTTCTGTTCCTAAATATTAGTCTTTTAGAGGGTTCAACAAGTGACTACATACAGAGCAAAATGAGTGAATCTATTCTCTAAAATATGTCTATATACATCCGTATGTGCCAGTCCATTTGAAATCTCTAAAAAGACTAATATTTAGGAATGAAGGGAGTAAAATGTAAGTCATGCATGGTCCTCAGTTCAATATTTAAAATGAACATGAAACTGAAACATGAATATTAATTCTAGTACTACAGTACATGCAAATGTTGTGTTTAGGCGGAGCTATGATTGTCGGGGGTCAACCCCTCGACCTTAGATAAAATTGTGGAGCTCTGTTTAGGGTTGTTTAGATTATATTTGTCCCCACCCTCCCAACCACCGATTGGTTGTGCACCCCCCACCCCTCCTCCCCAGGAGAATATCGTGTGCCCCCATACCTTAGGTGCTATATGCCGATACAAGTTGCTTGGAGCTTGTAGATCTGAGATATATATAGCAACTCACATGATGTGTCTTAATATTTTTGCAGGAAACCTTGATGATTTTGAGAATTGCACACAATTTGTACAAAAACTACTCAGATGCCCTTGGATCCCATATCCAACGACCTCGAAGCTCGTATCACCGTAGCATCTAAGATAAAGGAGGACATCATATTCTCTTGTATGTAAGAATATCATGTGCTACCACACCTTAGATGCTTTGGTGCTACAAGCTCTTCGGAGTCGTTAGATTTGTGACCCAACACCTCCTCGATGGTTCGAATGGTTTTTTGCAAAAAAGCCCCAAAGAGTTCGGCCACTGCTTACAAGCACAAAGACTGCTCAGATGCCATTGGATCTCAGATCAAACGACCTCGAAGCTCGTAACACTGTAGCATCCAAGCTGCGATAACACCTTATGTTTTCTCGCACGGGAGAATATGAGGTGCTCTCGCACCATAGATTCTATGGTGATATGAGTTCACTGAGATCTAACGGCCCATAGTAGGAGGTTTGAATGTTTTTGCAATATATGGCTGAGAGAGTTTGGGAAATGCACAGAAAGTACAAGTACTACGCATGTGCCATCGGATCACTGATCATACGACCTAGATGCTCATATCACTGTTGCGGGTAATTAAGCTACGGGGAGCACCTAATATGAGCAACGGGGAGCCGTTGGATCGAAGATGCAGCGGCACACATGAGGCCTGAATGTTTTATTTGCAAAAAAAACTTTGGAGAGATTGTAAATTGCGCATAATTACAAAGACTACTCCCAAGCCATTGGATCTCACTTCCAACGGTGTAAAAACTCGTATCACCATAGCATCTAAGCTGCAGGGTGGATGTGATATTCTATGCCGCTGTCATTTTTGTTCGTAAACTTGCAAAATACGTGTAACTCGTGTCGTTACTTGTCTAACCGCACAAAGTGTTTGTTAAAAAAACATCCTACACTGAAATATCGGAACAACACACGGGGGTCCCACTTGTCATTAATCAAATTTGGACCTAAAACTAACAAATCTGAAAGATGAGATTCAAACTGGCAACCTAGACTACAAAGCATAAGTCGATAGCCTGAAACAACAACGGTTGTTGGCTTTGTCCCATAACTTGATTTTATACAGTATTACGTTGAGTAGAGTAGAGGGAGTGGCTCGTCAACACGTGCATGACCGTTGACTCACTTACTGGTGGGTCACAGGTCTACGATCTTAATCTCTCTTCTCTCCATCGTCTAACCTTTGCACGGGCACACACGAAGAGCGGCACTAGCTTGCCGTGGTGTTATTACAACTAAAAAATCTTGGAAAATAGAAGAATCGCCTAGAACAAGAGACGTTGTGGCTGGTCGAGACGGAGCTAACAACATCTATCCTTCGTGCCACGTTTGCATGATGAAGTTGTGTGGCTAGTGGGGTGTTTTCGACCGACTGGCTGGGTCCCGAGGTCGAACCGTAGGTACTACGTCTGATACAATATATTTTTACACGCACATTTTTCCTCCGTGCCGAGACGTGGCACACCCTACCGCGCGGTTTCGGGGTCCTCCCGGTGGTGCACGCATATATTCTTCCTCACGTGGGACGCCCTACCACGGGTTTTCTGGGTCCTCCTCGGTCGTAGCGCCGAAGCAAGTAAATGAGTCGTCAAATCATGAAAGACCACCTTTCCCGTTGAGTACATCAGTGATGCATGGTGGCTAGCTAGTTGGGCTAGTTCGACCGATTAGCTAGGCCGTCGCCGCATTTGTTTTTTCGACCCTTTTTTTATCTACTTGCCGGCAGGTAAATTTAAATATCCATCACGGCGTTGCTCTGGTGTTTGGGTGTGGCAGGATTTTTAATTTTTTGATTGACGGGAGCAGGCGCGGCAGCAATTAGTCACGATGACTCCGCCTGTAAAACCCACTACTCCCTGATGTGAGAAGTCGTTGACTGGTGTTTTACCATGGTGAAAACCAAAAGATTCCCCGCTCCTCGGCTGGATCCCTCCGCCTTCCCACAGATTGCATTGCCTTTCAGCTGTTACGCCCCCTTTGCTTCCTCTCTCCATTGCTTCTACCTGGAGCCATGGCCACGCAGTAGATCACGGAGTCCGAGGTGAGGCGCCTGACACAGGAGCTCCTGGCCAAGGATGTGGAGCTCTGTGAGCTCAAGGAGGAGAGGAGTGCCATGCTCCTCGTTATGTGCGGGAGTTCACGGAGCTTCAAAAGCGGCAGGCGTCCACCACAAAGATGCTCGAGGCGTCGGCGGTGTTGCTGCAGAAAGCGGGAGATACGATAGGCCGTCACGGGATCCGGCTTGAGCGCGAGCGGGCCGATCGTGAAGAGGTCCAGGATCGCCTCAGCCACTTGGTGAACCAAGTTGCCACGAATGTGTTGCGGCTGCGTGATGCCTACCATCGTGCCAGCGCGATGATGCCGGCCGTCGGGCTAAACCCGTTCGACCACCTGGTCGACTTCAACGAGCTGCGGCTTCCTGACCTGGTCTCCTTATTCACCTACATCTTCAAGGAGGTGAGCCGTCTCCGTGCGATGGTAGGGGCCGAGCTGGACAAGGAGGGGTTGTGGGCTGCCGTCGCCATTGCCGGGCGAATCCTTTCAGGGCTCCGTCACCAGAATCCATTCGTGCCATTGGACGTCGTCTTTGATGAGCTCGCTCCCGTCGACCAGGAGCGGGCTCTACGGGCGGTTACACCCTGCATCACCAACGTCATGCGCCTCGAGAAGCAGAGGGACTTCGGTGGTGTTTAGGCGCCCTCTGCATGGGCATGTCCATGCCTCGGCGCAACATGACCGTTGGATCAAACTCAGACAGTGCAGATCATTCACCATAGCACAAAGCGTGTGGGTGTGTTTGGTTGCATTCTCATCTCAATATAGTTGTTTCTTAACCTACTAGTGTGGACTCATGCACCCTTCATACACTCTGCCAAACACCCAAAAGTGGGTCGAGAAGGGAACTTTTGCTCCCATCCTGTGCACCCTTCATACACCCTGCCTAACACTATTCGTGCTTCATATGGTTCATGTTTCATGGAGTACTGTAGCACCATACTCTCCGTGCGCTGTAGACCTAGTTCTGTTAACATTGATCTCACCGTTCATTCTCGGCCGGACAGTCGAAAAAATGGTACTATGTTACATATAGTTGACATGCGCACACCATCATTTGTTATCGTCATATCTTACTACACTAGCAACAAGAGTATGTAGTACTGACGTATGAACCACTGCACATGCCTAGTAGTAGGAGTATTGTGTATGTTCAAGTGGCTACCGTGTTTCGCACTCCTCTGTCGTAAGAGTAGAAACGCTTGCTGTAATCATTTTTTTCTTCAGAAAAATAGTGGGCACGCTCTACCATGCGGATCCTCCTCCAGCCATGCACTAAATTACTCACTTTCGCCAACGTGTGGAACAGCCAGCACCTGGGTCCACCAGCCATGCACTAAATTACTCCGTAGTAGAGTGACGGTAGACTACCCCGATTGAAGCGTCGCAGTAATGCCCAATGAGCCGTCAAATCACAAAACCCCCTCCTTTCCAGCAGTAAGTTGGACGGATGAAGCAACCATCATTTCACTCTTCTCTCTCAGCTTCCTCTCTTGAAGAAAACCCCCACTCGCTTCGCTTCTCCCTCATCTCGTTCCTCCTTTCACTCTTCTCTCTCAGCTTCCTCTCTTGGATGGACGCTGGAGCACTGGCCGACGTGATGTCTATGGCTCTGGCCAAAACCATCGAGGCTCATGGTAGGAAGAAGCGCAAGCACCCCGCCGAGACTACCGCAGACAAGCTCAAAGCCATTGCCCTGTCCAAACCCCCCTCTCCGGGATCCCTCATTAAGCAAGTCTAGGTAATGTCTCTTGTTGACGATCTTTTTCTCGATCTTGATCGTGTTTTTTCATCTAACACGCAGTACTAGTACTGGTAGTACAACTTTTTGGGTGATCTTGCATGTGATTTTAGTGTGCCAAATGACGGTTCTAAATTCCTCTTTTGACCAAAACATGCGAGAGGTTGACACTGATTTCTTATAGATTACTTTCAACTACTCCCTCTATCCCAAATTTCTTGTCTTAGATTTGTCTAGATACAGATGTATCTGTGACTTGATACATCTGTATCTAGACAAATCTAAGACAAGTATTTTGGGATGGAGGGAGTACTTTATGAACATCAATGCTACCTTTGAAGAGGGTATATTTGCCTCGGTAACTTGTGTTATGGATATTGCAAGTAATCCCTCTGCTCTCATGCCTTTGAAGACATGTTCTATAGTATTTGTTCACTCATTTCTGTGCGTATATGTAGTCATATATGGAGTATAATATTGAAAATCATCTTATATTTCTGAACGGAGGTAGTAATAAAATATGGTTTCTGTTTGAATTAGAACTAGGTCGCGGTGGAGATGAAGTTCTCAAAGTCATGCCATGTGAACTGGAAGACCTGGGCATGAGTTCTACTGCTAAACTATCCAGCTGATGTGTCCTTGTTGCCACGTGTCCTGAACTAGTGTTTTCCTGTAGCATTGTTGTCAGGCATGTTCTTGACCACAACAATTTCCTGGTTGTGCCTTCGATTACGAAGGGTGTGGTTCTTGTAAAGCTTCCCAACAAATCTGATGCGGCCTGTCATCATCATCATGTTTATGAGTGGAAAGACCACTCTGTTAGGTTCTCCAAGGTTGACGAGATGGTGATGGTGCATGTAGACATCTCTCACGAAGTCCATAGCCTAGTCAGTTATGCAGGATTCATCCCATAGGTCGGTGGCAAGAAATAGTCTGCAGAGTTTAGTTAGTGCAACTTTGCTTGTCTGTAGTAAGTACTATTGTTCAGTACTTCATTTGTGTTTGTGAACCCTGTATTGTTTATTAGTACTGTCGCTTTTGGTGTGTGGTCAGTCTTGAGAACGGTCTACGTTAATGTTTGTCCACTCAATTCAGTATGTATATTTTGAAGTATCCAGATCATCTTTTTTGTGAGGACGGTTTATCAATTATGGTTACACTCCAATATCTGTATGCATTGCAGGGTTTATCGCACCCACCAGGATTTCCAGTCCCATGAATGTTCGGTCCATACGATTTATCACGACCTTTGGACTGTCCTGCTTGTGGGAGTAGGCGGGGCCCCTGCATGCCACCCGTATTTGGATGATCAATCTTCTGTTTAGTACTTCAACATAGTGATTTCGTGGTAAGGATTCACTCGTGTCACATCAAGTAAATCTTATTGATTTACTGTCTAAATCTTATTGATTTAATGTCATGTTTAATTTCTTTTCCTTCAATTTTATGATGCATGTTTTGCCATGTGAGATTCATCACAGAATAAACCGTTTGGTTTGCTCTAGGATGGCTATTTTTGCAGGTTTCACTTCTTATGTCGTGTCAGTAACGAAGGCACTGTCCATCACTTATATTACTGTAAAAAATTGGATCAGTCTGTTGTCTGAGTACAAGCTGAATCCCTATGATGAACTGCAGTTTGGTTTAACAAAAATGCCACAATTAGTCCTTCTCGCGTTTGAAAGAAATGAAGAAAAAACTGGACGGTCACGGATCCTAGTCAAGTTAGAAATCTGATCATAGCAGACCAGACACGATCGCTGTTGTCTCGCACATCGGTACCACCTTTAGCAACGGATCGAGCACCGACAGTTGCTCTAGCACTGATAGCGGCAGCAGCTCAGTCTGATCCAGCTGAGGATTGGGCACCGACCATGTCAGCGGATCAGTCCGATCTACCAGAGGATCGGGCATCGACACCGGCACCAGCTCTACAAGGAGCACCATCTCCGGCAGTAGTAGCTGCTTCGGCACCTGCACCAACACTTGCACTTGCATCTCCTCCGGCCCATGCAGTGGCAACCGAACGAGCAGTTGCACCGGCAACATACTGGGCTGTAGTTCGCACTTCATATACCAAAGTCCTTACAAAAACCGACATGTCCACCTTCTTGGTAAGCATTGGCCGCCCAAGTGCTTCGTTCTTTTTTCTTTCCATGTTGTTTCACATGATTCACTCTGTTGATCTAACTGTTTGGGTATGTCTTCTTATTTGCAAACAGAGAATTCCTAGAGCAACGAGGGAGTCGTTCAACAATCCGGGCGACCGCGGCCAAGTTTCTCTTACCATGCGCAGCCTTGGTGTGAATGAACCTGCTCAATATACTGTAAGTAGAAAGGATGGTCGCATGATGATTGATGCTAAAGGATGGTCAAGGTTCAAATCTAAATCATATCTTGCGGTAGGGGATGATGTCAAAATCGAACTTTCTCAGCAAGGAGAGCTGGTCCAAATCAACTTTGAAATTCTTTAGTAGCAGCACCCGACTGCCGAACTGATCTATCCTCCGAGAGATTTTGATGTAATAATCTGGCATGGTGAAACAAGTGTCCTGTGTGTATAAGTAGTATGACAATATTATTTATCATATGGTATATCGTTGATAGAATTGCAACTCTCATTGCTGGTTAGGAACTGTCGTTCGATTTCATTCCAACAGCTGTCGTGCTTTATTCAATTTTGTGTATTCGCCTTGCGACAACATCTAAAACGAGTGCCATACCGATCGCTTGCAATATGAAAAGTGCTGAGGTAGAACACACGGGCCCCCAAACATGCAGGGTGGGCCTGCGGCCCAAAGTCCAGAACCGTCAGCCTGTGTGAGTATTATATTCTCAACTGAACCCCCATAATGCCCGTGCGTTGCATGTAACATCAAGATGCATTTGTATGAGTATTTTATCTTGTGAGAGAAAAGGATGAACGAGGGAAGGACTTATTTGCAAATGTGGAGAGGTGTGTGGGTACCTTTTTGAAAAATTGCCATAGTTTCCTTCCTATCCGTTAGATATAAATCGGATGACCTATATTGCAGGATGGCAGGCACACCATCATCACCAACTCGTCTATACTGTGTTAAAAACAACTCTGTTTTTTATAATTACTAGCAAGATGCCCATGCGTTGCACGGAACATCAAGATGCATTTGTATGAGTAGTTTATCTTGTGGGAGAAAAAAATGAACGAGGGAAGGCCTTATATGCAAATGTGGAGAGGAGTGCGGTAAATTGTCATAGTTTTCTTCCTATCCATTAGATATAGATCGGACGGCCTATATTGCAGGATGGCAGGCACACCATCATCACCAACTCTGCTTTTTATAAGAAAAAAATAGAGAATATATATATTCCCCTGGATTTTTCTTATGTATAAAGTTGTGATATAAAAGATTTGTATATTTCTTTACAGAGGGAGTATCTCTCTGTCAAAAATATATTTATGTGTAACTATTTACTCCTGTCTTTCTACTTCCTTTCGCTGATATGTGGGGCAACCGGTAACGGGGTCCACGTGCCATATGCACAAATTAGAGTGCACAACTGCACGATAGACACACCTCGGTCGCAGCGCCGCAGTAATGCCCAATGAGCCATCAAATCACCCTGGTTCCAGCTTTAGCAGTAAGCTGGACGGACGAAGCGGCAATATTTCATTGGGCCTGAATTCCCTTCTCCCTTGTCTGCTTGTTCAGAGAAAACCCCGTCTCGGCGATTGCATAGGGTTTTCTCATGGAGAACTAGGTACGGATTCTTCATCCATCCCCGATAAATCCAAGTCCCTTGGTCGCAGGTAATCCTAGGATTGCAGCCGCCGCTGTTGATGCATTTTTCTTCCTACTGAATCTAGTGTGTTTCATTTGCAGTGCCCAAAGTGCGAGCACCCTACAGGTTTCTGCGCCCTCGGCGAGACGGCACACTTGTTCCTTCTCATCCTAACACAGGATTTTAAAACGTGCACAGTATGTTCCTAGAATCCTCTTTTATATCTGGGAGGGTGGGTTTTTTTAACATGCTGTTGACTAATTTGGAAATTTGGATTGCTATATTTGGATAAAAGGTAGTACTAGTACGATGGTCAACACTGACGTGAAGGAGGAAGTTTTTCTAGATTTGGATAGGGAATACATTGTGTTCTCATATTATTTTTCCTGCAGTGCATTATTTGCTCTGCCAGAACACATGTACTCAAGATGCTCGGCCTTGCCATAACTGAATACACTAGTTTAATGGTCACAGTGAAGACAAGCCATGGATATAAGTTCCGAGTTGGGTTCATGAACCAAGAAGATCGCTGCTTTTTTTATGGCGAACTTGGATAAACTTTCTCAAGTGTTACGGATTGAAAGTTGGCGCACGAATGTTGATGGAAATAGCAGAACCTGGTCTCATCTTCACTGCGATCTTCCACCCTGACGTCGTTCCAATTGTTCATCCTTGTTAGTTTTGTATCTGGTTCTTGCTTGTTGCCTCGATTACTTCTTAATCCACCTATTCTGTCTAATTAATCACAATTTAACTTTAGAAGTAGCAACAAATCTCTCACGAAGATGCTACTTCTAACTAATATTTTCTTATAATTGGTGGCACGTGTAGGTTTTTTCAGAGTTAAGTAGGCTACTTGTTTGTTATTCTATAATAACTCAGCTGTTACTGATGGCACTAAAGTTGACTGGGACGACATCCACAAGTTCCTACACTTTATTGATCGTCTTGAGGTCCTTGCGGGGCGTTTCAATGGTGGAAGGCCACGTGGAATATGTGTGCCACTGCTGCACTCGTTGAACAGGTCCAACTGTGTCGAGAAACTTATGGTACGAGCTATTTTCTGTTATATAAGTTGTTCATAAACTATTTCTTATACACAGTTTTACAGCTGTAATCTTCTTGAAATAGAAACTGCCCAGTTCTATTGTTCCTATACAGATGCCTGACCATGGTCGGGTCAGACTTGCGCTTGGTCACAACATGATGTTTATGTCGACCTACTCCATTCCCCTTGGAGGTGAAAAGATACTTATTCATGGGTGGTCTCAAATAATGAAGGCCCGTCCATCTTGGAGAATAGGACATAAGATTATGTTCATGCTTTTCCATGGCTCTAAAGCGAATATCCTGCTTATTGACCACATTGCGAGATGAAGCCGCTTTCAGAAGGTTGTGGATGCACGGGGTGGCGCTTGGGCCTTGTCCTGGGGCTTGGCGGCCTCATCTTGGTTAACTGTAGGCAAAGTAGCACTATTCGAGGCATGCTTTGTATGGTTGAACCTGTATAAGTACTCATACTGCTTTCAAGTTTGGTTGTTAAGTGCCCCTGCTGGTTTCAGTTAAGGTTGTTAAGTACTCCTGCTGCTTTTATAGTCTGTCGTGTTTCTTCAGTCATGTCTTCCTCCAGCCGCCAAAACCAAACCAGCATCGGCAGGGCCGCCTGCTTCCGACTCCCACGGCTGGCTGTGCCTTAGCACACGCATCGCCGCCCCACCATCTCCTAAATCGTTAACGTCGACGTCCTCCGCGTGCTTTGGTGCGCTCGCTGCGGCGCCGCCCACTCGCGTTGTTAACATGTTCAACAAACAACAGGAATCGGCAGAAGTACGTGGAGAGGATGACAGTAGGGGCCCACCATGTCAGCGTATGGAAGAATAAAATGCTTCCTCCTAGTGTTTTCCTGACATCTGGGACCCACGACATTGTGAGCGTATATAGTCAATAGACAAGAGAACAACACAAGATCGGTGACACCTGGGACGTAGCTGCTCGAGCAGTATTTTTGTTTCGTTATTGTTGAGACGGAGCAGGGTTTGAACTGGGTTGTGGCCTGTTCAGTCCAGGCTTATATTTTATGTTCACCATGTGACCAGCCCAGCTATTTTTTCTTTGTGAAAATGAGCCCAGTTTATTTTTTCTAAAGAATACCCAATCCAGGCCTACTTATTTTTCTACGCCTTGATGGGCTGCAACTCTTTCAAGACGCCTGCAAATCTTGAAAGTAATAAGAAATGGGTTGTAAATATAAAAAACAGATGACAAATTGGCAATTACTTTATAATTTCTGAATTTTGTCACATTTTCAGATTCCTATTTCACTGCGCATTAACCTAATTTAAATATATCTTCAAAGTACTTTAAATCTGGTCAACATTTCGGTATTAAAAATAGTTTGGAACATACAGAAATATGCGAAATTGGCCCTGGCCAACCAAAAAAACGACTGCAATAAATTGCATAAGAAGTTGCAATGAGCAATATATAAATTATTAAAAAGAAGAGAGAGTGGTCTGACTTGTGGGCCTTTAAGTTGACGCATATGCAAGATTTTTTAGTTATTATGTACGTCAACAAACGATTCTAGCAGACGTAACCGTTGGATGTCAATCCAACGGCCGTCGTGTTTCTTCAATCTCTGATCTTCTTGCTCCAGCCGCCAAAGCAGTGCCGGCGGGACCACCTGCTCCCACCTCCCGTGGCCAAGTGTGCTGCCGCACAGGCCTCACCGCCCCCTACTACTCCCACCGCTGGCCAGGGCATCCCTCTACTCACCCACACCCCCTGTTATTCTGCGGCGACGGCAGCCTCACACCGCAGTCGAACCAGTGAACCCTCTTACTCCTCTTCGCGCGGGCTTCCACTGTTGCGTCTTCCCCGGCTCCACGTTGTCCCCTTCCTAGGCCTCGCCGTCGTCCACTGCTGTGGTGCTCTCGGCGCGGCGTGGTCAATGTGGTCAATGACCGACTTCCATCGGAAGAGTACTGTACGTGGAGAGGTTGACAGCTGGGTCCACGGCAACCGCAAGGAAGTGCCTCCTTATTATGCGGAAAATAATTATTCCTCCACCTGACAACAGGGACCCACCGGACGGGCCACCGTATTTCACGAAAAAAATGTTCCCCCTTGACTGCTGGGACCCACCAGCTACATCTTCGCACGCAAGGAAGTGTGTCTGGGCAAAAAAAACGATTCGCCCCCCTGACTGCTGGGACCCACCAGCTACATCATCGCACGCAAGGAAGTTCCTGACTGTCGGAACGCACCTGGTCGAAGCGTATGTAGCGTTGTCATTCTGGTCGCGAACGTGTACGTACATATATACTGGTCGATGTAGACGCGTGCACGTGTCGTAGTAGAGGCGCACACGTAGCATGTACACGTACGTACAGCGGCCAGTGTGCAAGAAAGAAAATACGGCCACGTACGTACATATGGGTGGGGTCTTGAACGCCTACTCGCGCATATATACGTACGGCCAGGGCTCATGTACATGGCTGGGTCGGAACAGAGAAACTGCATCGTCGTCGTATTCATGGGGAGGCAACAGAATGCGTCGTGTTCATGGGGAGGCAACAGAATGCGTCGTGTTCATCGGGAGGCAACGGAACGTGTGGGAGCCAACCGGTTTGGATGGAACAGGTGATGGAAACGAGGCCTGGCATACCGCAGAATGGAGGAAACGGCCTTGTGTTCGACCGGCCATGTTCGAAACGGGATCTTGTTCATCGGGAGGGGTCTGGCGTACCGCAAAACGGAGGAAACGGACCTCCTACGGTCGAAACGGGGGTCCTGTTGATTAGGAGAGGTGTGGCGTACCGCAAAACGGACGAAATAGACTTGTGTTGGAGCGCTACGGTCGAAACGGGGGTCCTGTTCATCGGGAGGGGTGTGGCGTACCGCAAAACGAGACTCCACGGGATACTGTTCATCTCCACCGTCGACCTCCTCCGGCCTCCACGGGCTACTGTTCATCCTCCATCGACCTCCTCCAGCCTCCACCTGCGACTGTTCATCCACGAGCTCCTGTTCATCTAGCCTCCACCGTGCGCTACTCCACCGGCTACTGTTCAACCACCCCTCTCCACGGGCTCCTGTTCAACCACCCATCCACGGGCTACTGTTCATCCACCCCTCCACCATCTACTGTTCATCCAACCCTCCATAGAGTCGTCCTGTTCATCCAGCCCTCCACGGGGTCCTGTTCATCCAGCCCCAACCGGCTCGATCGATCGGGGTCCTGTTCATCCAGAGGCAACGCCACGGGTCCTATTCATCCACCCCCACCGCTCACTGTTCATCCAAAACCCGCCGCAACGCTCACTGTTCATCCAAACCCCCCCTGCAACGCTCATTGTTCATCCAGAGGCAGCATCGATCGGCTTCAGTTAGCTGCAGTAGCGAAGGAATCGCTCGATTGCTCGGGTTCATTAACGTGTAGCCTGCAGTGCAATCGCTCGGGTTCAGTTAGGCGACACCTCGCTCAGGTTCAGTTAGAGCCTAACGCCTCGCACACACGCGCATACGTGTATGAGAGAAACGCGCATCGCTCGGCTCCTGACCACCCACTATAACCGGGAACTCGCCTAAATTTCCTCGCCCTCGCTTCTACCACGATTTTTTCCGTCATGGACGGCCCAAAGAATGTCATGCAGCTGCTTCTCCGGCCCATCCAGGACAAAAAGCCCATTTTCTGTCATGATTTTTTGTCATAGAAGTAGGAGCCCACCACATCTATGATGATACTGGGTTTTGTCACAATTATCATCATAGAAGTGTCATAAGTATGACAGAAAAAAAATTGTTCAGCCCAAAATGTCACAGATGTTTTTTTTGTAGTGTCCTTCTCGCCGCCGCAATTTTCCTCTTTTCCTCTTCCACATCCACCCCCTTCTTCCATCCAAGCAAGAACCTCAATGGAGCAGCAGATCGAGCAGATCACCGGTAGCGACCTCGTCAAGGTCAAGATGGAGTTCGCCGACGGTGACCAGGTCAAGATGGCCAGGTTGATGGATATCCGTTCTTGGTTTGACAACACAAGAAAGATGAACTGGGTGGCAATGGCCACTCTCAAGGAAATGACGAAGAGGGAGAGGGCAAAGCTCCCCCCACCCACCCGCACAACCGATGAACAAGATCGAGTTCCTCATCTGGGTGATGGAGCAGGCCAATTCGTCCAACAAGTGGGTTAGGCGGAGGTGGTGGGCGTTCAGATCCAGGGTAGAGCATCCACCAGATCAGAAACCCACCCTGCACGAGGTGCCGTTGCAGATTTTGCAACCTCCAACCGAGTCACCGGAGACTCCTAAGCGCAAGAGGAGGAGGACATTAGTCGCGACCTCGCTTCCCCGATGTTCTCCATGCTTCCCTCGCTGCTCTCCTCGTCTGAACAGCGGTGGTGCAGATGTTTAGGGTAAGATTCTTGATTTGTAAATCATTCCTTGCCACTTGGTTAATTTGTTTCTCTGCAATATGTTCTTGCTACCTGTGTACTTGAATCCATAGCCTCTGGATGGTAGCTTAGTTTGATCGACATGGCTGGAACGAGTGTAGGCTTATAGCATTGCTATGTTTACTTGCTATGTTTTGATGTGATGGGGTGCTATCCATGATCGGAAAATTTGTCTATCATCTCAAGGGTTGTGTTCAAATTAGGGATGCAATCTGTGTAAATTGTACTTGCAACATTTTTGCGGTATGATAAGATTGTGGTGAGAAGTGCCTCGAGACAAGTTTGATACACAATTTTAGAGTGATAGACTCTAGGTACACACAGAAATATTTCAATACTGCTAGTTCAGTAGACAATTGTAGACATTGAAATATTTCAGTAGTTCAATATTGGTACAAAGTGCTAGACACTGAAAAATTTCAGTATTTCAATTTTAGTACAATCTGCTAGACATTGAAATATTTCAGTAGCTCAATTTTAGTACAAACTGGTAGTCACTGAAATATTTCAATAAGTCAATTGTATTACAAGCTACTAGACACTGAAATATTTCACTAGTGCATTTTCAGTACTCACTGGTACACTCTGAAATATTTCAGTAGAGTCAGGTAGACACTAAAATATTTCTGTAGTGCAGTTTTAGTACATAATGGTACACTCTGAAATATTTCAGTAGAGTCAGGTACACACTGAAATATTTCAATAGTGCAATTTCGTGTAAATCTCGTATGTACTAATGCATACTATATAAGTTAAAATCCACATTATAGTAATGATATATGTCAAATAAGCATCAATATGATTGTCAATGTTTATGCCATTGATGGTAGTATAATAATTCATGAAATAAGGCCAGTTTAGCTCCTTAGGCATAAATTCAATGTTTATCTATTTTGGTATGATATGTTGTCAGTTTAGAACCCTATGATATCTAAGTTTGGTGTGCTGGTATATTTCAGCATAAAAGCTATCTAATTTGTGGTTTGTCAGTGAACTGTACTTTGTGGTTTCAGAAACTGAAGTTATGCTAAAATTGTGCTGCACTCTTGCTTAGCTGCTCATATGCTGAAACTGAATTTATGCTGAATTTATGGTGAAACTGTAATTTGTTAGTTATATCTATAGTTGATGTTGCTCCTATGTTTGATGCTGCACTGTTTCTTCCTTGCTCCATGTTGCAACTATCATGTGCCCATGCGCATCACTTCCATATATAGCATATGCCAGGAATGTGCTATCTGCCCAATTTAGAATGTGGCAATGAAAGTTGTACTACATGTTCCAAACATTCATTCTTCCTGCATCTTAATTATGCTTCAATTATCTACAAGCTTCCAAACATTCAATCAACGATAGTTTAATTTTCCCAATAGTCCAGGTATCTAAATTGTGCTTTAATTCAGTGGGCAAACATATGAGGCTGTTGATCTCTGTGTTCCTGTAAATACCTCCATTTAAAGTTCACATGATTGGGATGTGTTGCAAAAAAACAAGAAAAAATAAGGCGCATGACGGTGGTGTAAGAGAAGTTTAGACCATCTTGCGGGGGAGATCTTGAGATATACTACGCATGCATGGAGGATAGGTGCACCGACGCTCGTTCATCCTTGAGGCTGGACATGCTGGAATCATCTGTAGAAAATCTCTTGCTAGAGAAAAGCCTGTTATGCTTTGTTTTTATGTCCTGTCTATTTGGGTCATGTATAATATGTAGTGCACTAACAACTGGTTCTTGCGTGGCGCTTGTGCTTGTAATTTTCTTAACTTAGAGATTCCAGTTAGTATTTTGAATCTAATATCATTGCAGTACTTAGCATATAAGTATTCTGTGAATTTGAAACATCAACTTTTAGTAGTATGAGATATGCATTCTCATATTCTTGTAGTAATTAGCATAGAAGAATTCTGTGAATTAAGAAGTGAAATAAAATACAACATATTATCTTACATTTTTTGAATTTAAAAACTGTCAGAACAAATAAAAGAGAAAAAAGATATTTCATTGATTTTTTTAATATTAGAAAGAAAAGAACTATTACAATGAAGTGAAATAGAACACAACTTTTTTTTCTTTCATTTTTGGATTTTAAAACTGTCATAAGAAATAAAAAATAAAAAATATTTGATTTTAAAATATTGTAAATATATAAAAGAAAAGAAATAGTCCCTCGTGTTTAAGCGTGATTATTTGACCTCCTCTAAATCACCTCCAATTTTGCACACTTGATATCTTACACAAACATAGCTAAGTTTTCAACATTTTACATTTTTTTTGAATTTATACTGCCCTGTAGAATGACTGATCAAAATATCGGTCTACACCATAAGGGGCATTGTAGGATACAATTTTTCCAAAAAAAAAATTCATAGGCATGTTTTGGCACATCTATTTGAGCATGTACAAAAAAAATTAGGGTGATTTGGAAGTGTGGGAAAAATCACATTTTCTACAAAAACTAGCTCAAGTGACCAAATGGTCCCTCGTGTTTAAGCTTGATTTTTTCGACCTCCTCTAAATCACCTCTAATTTTGCACACTTGATATCTTACACAAACATAGCTAGGTTTTCAAGGTTTTACACTTTTTTAATTTTTTTGAATTCATCCTGCCCTCTAGAATGACTAATCAAAACATCGGTCTACATTTTAAAGGAGCATTATAGGATGCATTTTTCCAAATTTCTTTCATATGCATGTTTGTCACATATATTTCAGCATGTACAACAAATTTGGGGTTATTTGAAGGTGGTGGAAAAAATCTCCTTTTTTACAAAAACTGGCTTAAGTGACCAAATGGTCTCTCGTGTTTAAGCGTGATTTTTTACCTCCTCTAAATCACCTCCAATTTTGCAGACTTGATATCTTACACAAACATAGCTAGGTTTTCAAGGTTTTATAATTTTTTTATTTTTGTGAAATTATACTGCCCTGCAGAATGACTGATCAAAACATAGGTCTACACCTCAAGGGGGCATTGTATGATACATTTTTTCAAATTTCTTTCATAGGCATGTTCGGCACATTTATTTGAGCATGTAAACTAATTTGGGGTGATTTGGAGGTGATGGAAAAAATTACCTTTTCTACAAAAACTGGCTTAAGTGAGGCCAAATGGTCCCTCGTGTTTTAGCGCGTATTTTCGACTTCCTCTAAATCACCTAAAATTTTGCACACTTGATATCTTACACAAACATAGCTAGGTTTTCAAGGTTTTACTACTTCTTTTTTTGAATTTATACTGCCATGTAGAATGACTGATCAAAACATAGGCCTACACCTTAAGGGGGCATTGTATGATAAATTTTTTCCAAATTTCTTTCATAAGCATGTTTGGCACATCTATTTGAGCATGTACAACAAATTTGGGGTGATTTGGAGGTGATGGGAAAATCACCTTTTCTACAAAAACTGGCTTAAGTGAGACTAAATGGTCCCTCGTGTTTAAGCGTGATTTTTCAACCTCCTCTAAATCACCTCCAATTTTGCACACTTGATATCTTACACAAACATAGCTAGTTTTTCAAGGTTTTACAATTTTTTATTTTTTTTTGAAGTTATACTGCCCTGTAGAATGACTGATAAAAACATCGGTCTACACCTAGGGGGCATTGTAGGATACATTTCTTTCCAAATTTCTTTCATAGCCATGTTTGGCCCATCTATTAGAGCATGTACAACAAATTTGGGGTAATTTAGAGGTGGTGGGAAAAATTGTTGGGGAATGTAGCATGCAATTTCAAAAAAAAATCATACGCTCACGCAAGATTTATCTAGGAGATGCATAGCAACAAGAGGGGAGAGTGTGTCTAAGTACCCTTGTAGATCGAAAGCAGAAGCGTTTGACAACGCGGTCGATGTAGTCAAACTTCTTCTTGTTCGGTCGATGAAGCATTGAACATACGACGCCTCCGAGTTCCGCACACGTTCAGCTCGATGACGTCCCTTGAACTCTTGATCCAGCAGAGTGTTGAGGAATTAGATGAGTTCCGCCAGTACGATGGTGTGGTGACGGTGACGGTGATGGTGAATTATCCGCGCAGGGTTTTGCCTAAGCACTACGAGAATATGACCGGAGGCGTAAACTGTGGAGGGGGTACCTCACATAGCTAACAATTGTTGGTGTGTGTTCTAGGCGCCCCTCCCCATGTATATATAGGTGGGAGGGGGAGGGGAGCAGCATTGGGGCACCCCAAGTAGGAGGAATCCAACTTTGGGCCCTAGTCCAATTCCCCCCCCCCCTTCCTTTTTACCGGAAGGGGGAAAAGGGAAGAGGGAAGGGAGGAAGGAAAGGGGGGACCGAACCCCCTATTACTTCTCCTATTTGGCCTCCTTCCTTAAGGGGGAGTGCACCACCCCTTGTGGGCTGGTGTGCTCCCCTCTAATGGCTCATAGGGCCCATTATTCCCTCGGGGGGTTCCTGTAACCCCCCCCCCCCCGGTAGTCCGATAAATACCCGATACTACCTGGAACACTTCCAGTGTCCGAATACTATCATCCTATATATCAATCTATAACTCTCAACTATTTCGAGACTCCTCGTCATGTCTGTGATCTCATCCGGGACTCCGAACAACATTCTGTCACCAAATTACATAACTCATATAATACAAAATCATCATCGAACATTAAGCGTGCGGACCCTACGGGTTCGAGAACAATGTAGACATGACTGAGACACCTCTCTTGTGAATAAACAATAGCAGAACCTGGATGCTCATATTGGCTCCCACATATTCTACGAAGATCTTTATCGGTCGAACCATTATGACAACATACTTTATTCCCTTTGTCATCGATATGTTACTTGCCCGAGATTCGATCGTTGGTATCTTCATACCTAGTTTAATCTTGTTACCGGCAAGTCTCTTTACTCGTTCCGTAATGCATCATCATGCAACTAACTCATTAGTCACCTTGCTTGCAAGGCTTCTTATGATGTGCATTACCGAGAGGGCCCAGAGATACCTCTCCGATACTTGGAGTGACAAATCCTAATCTTGATCTATGCCAACCCAACAAACACCTTCAGAGATACCTTTAGAGCATCTTTATAATCACCCAATTACGTTGTGACGTTTGATAGCACACAAGGCATTCCTCCAGTATCCAGGAGTTGCATAATCTCATAGTCAAAGGAATATGTATTTGACATGAAGAAAGCAGTAGCAATAAAACTGAATGATCATTATGCTAAGCTAACATATCCTTAGTCCTTTTCAGGTACTTCAGGATGTTATTAACCGTTGTCCAGCGATCCACTCCTGGATTACTTTGGTACCTCCCTACTAAACTTATAGCAAGGCACACATCAGGTCTAGTACACAACATAGCATACATGATAGAACCTATAGCTGAGGCATAGGGAATGACTTTCATTTTCTCTCTATTGTCTGCAGTGGTAGGGCATTGAGTCTGGCTCAACTTCACACCTTGTAACATAGGCAAGAACCCTTTCTTTGACTGATCCATTTTGAACTTCTTCAAAACTTTATCAAGGTATGTGCTTTGTGTAAGTCCTATTAAGCGTCTAGATCTATCTCTATAGATCTTGATGCCCAATATATAAGTAGCTTCACCGAGGTCTTTCATTGAAAAAGTTTTATTCAAGTATCCTTTTATGCTATCCAGAAATTCAATATCATTTCCAATCAACAATATGTCATCCACATATAATATTAGAAATGCTACAAAGCTCCCACTCACTTTCTTGTAAATACAGGCTTCTCCAAAAGTCTGTATAAAACCATATGCTTTGATCACCTTATCAAAGTGTATATTCCAACTCCGAGATGCTTGCACTAGTCCATAAATGGATCACTGGAGCTTGCACACTTTGTTAGCACCTTTAGGACTTAAAAAACCTTCTGGTTGCATCATATACAACTCTTCCTTAAGAAATCCATTAAGGAATGCAGTTTTGACATCCAGTTGCCAGATTTAATAATCATAAAATGTGGCAATTGCTAACATGATTCGGAAAGACTTAAGCATCGCTATGGGTGAGAAAGTCTCATCGTAGTCAACTCCTTGAACTTGTCCAAAACCTTTTGCGACAAGTCAAGCTTTATAGACAGTAACATTACCATCAACGTCAGTATTCTTCTTGAAGATCCATTTATTCTCTATGGGTCGCCGATCATTGGGCAAATCCACCAAAGTCCACACTTTGTTCTCATACACGGATCCTATCTCAGATTTCATGGCCTCAAGCCATTTACCGGAATTAGGGCTCATCATAGCTTCTTCATAGTTCGTAGGTTCTTCATGGTCAAGTAACATGACTTCCAGAACAGGATTGCCATACCACTTTGGTGTGAATCGTGCTCTGTTTGACCTACGAGGTTTATTAGTAACTTGATCTGAAGTTTCATGGTCATCATTAGCTTCCCCTCTATTGGTGTAGGCATCACAGGAACGAATTTATCTGATGAGCTACTTTCCAAATTGAGAGAAGGTACAATTACCTCATCAAGTTCTACTTTCCTCCCACTAACTTCTTTCGAGAGAAACTCCTTCTCTAGAATGGTCCCATTCTTGGCAACAAAGATCTTGCCTTTGGATCTGTGGTAGAAGGTGTACCCAGTTGTTTCCTTAGGGTATCCTATGAAGACGCACTACTCTGATTTGGGTTCGAGCTTATCAGGCTAAAGCCTTTTGACATAAGTGTCGCAACCCCAAACTTTAAGAAACGACAAATTAGGTTTATTACCAAACCACAATTCTTAGAGTGTCATCTCAACAGATTTAGACGGTGCCCTATTTAACATGAATACAACTATCTTTAATACATAACCCCAAAACGATAGTGGTAAATCAGTAAGAGACATCATAGATCGTACTATCTAATAAAGTACGGTTACGACGTTCGGACACACCATTACGCTATGGTATTCTAGGTGGTGTGAGTTGTGAAACTGTTCCACATTGTTTTAAATGAAGGCCAAACTCGTAACTTAAATATTCGCCTCCGCGATCAGATAGTAGAAACTTTATTTTCTTGTTACAATGATTCTCCACTTCACTCTGAAATTCTTTGAACTTTTCAAATGTTTCAGACTTGTGTTTCATCAAGTAGATATACCCATATCTGCTCAAATCATCTGTGAAGGTTAGAAAATAACACTACCCGCCGTGAGCCTTAACACTCATCGAACCGCATATATCAGTATGTATTATTTCCAATAATTCACTGGCTCGCTCCATTGTTCCGGAGAACGGAGTTTTATTCATCTTGCCCATGATGCATGGTTCGCAAGTATCAAATGATTCATAATCAAGTGATTTCAAAAAGTCCATCTGCATGGAGTTTCTTCATGCGCTTTACACCAATATGACCTAAATGGCAGTGCCACAAATATGTTGCACTATCATTATCAACTTGGCATCTTTTGGCATCAATACTATAAATATGTGTATTACCACAATTGAGATTCAACAGAAATAGACCACTCTTCAAGGGTGCATGATCATAAAAGATATTACTCATATAAATAGAACAACCATTATTCTCTGATTTAAATGAATAACTGTCTCGCACTAACAAGATCCAGATATAATGTTCATGCTCAACGCTGGCACCAAATAACAATTATTCAGGTTTAAAACTAATCCTGAAGGTAGATGTAGAGGTAGCGTGCCGACGGTGATCACATCGACCTTGGAACCATTCCCGACGCGCATCGTCACCTCGTCCTTAGCCAATCTTCGTTTAATTTGTAGTCCCTATTTCGAGTTACAAATATGAGAAACCGAACCGGTATCAAATACCCAGGCACTACTACGAGCATTAGTAAGGTACACATCAATAACATGTATATCAAATATACCTTTGTTCACTTTACCATCCTTCTTATCCGCCAAATACTTGGGGCAGTTACACTTCCAGTAACCAGTCCCTTTGCAGTAGAAGCACCCAGTTTCAAGCTTGGGTCCAGCTTTGGGCTTTTTCCCAAGAGTGGCAACTTGCTTGCCATTCTTCCTGAAGTTCCCCTTCTTTACCTTGCCATTTTTCTTGAAACTAGTGGTCTTGTTAACCATCAACACTTGATGCTCCTTCTTGATTTCTACCTCCGCAGCTTTGAGCATTGCGGAGAGCTCGGGAATAGTCTTTTCCATCCCTTGCCTATTATAGTTCATCATGAAGCCTTTGTAGCTTGGTGGGAGTGATTGAAGAACTCTGTCAATGACATAATCATCTGGAAGATTAACTCCCAGCCGAGTCAAGTGATTATGATATCCAGACATTCTGGGTATGTGTTCACTGACAGAACTGTTCTCCTCCATCTTGCAGCTATAGAACTTGTTGGAGACTTCATATCTCAACTCGGGCATTTGCTTGAAATATTAACTTCAACTCCTGGAACATCTCATATGGTCCATGACGTTCAAAATGTCTTAGAAGTCCCGATTCTAAGCAGTAAAGCATGGCACACTGAACTATTTAGTAGTCATCAGATCGAGCTTGCCAGATGTTCATAACATCAGCATCTGGTTCTGCAGCAAGCCTTTCACCTAGCGGTGCATCAAGGACATAATTCTTCTGTGCAGTAATGAGGATAATCCTCAAGTTATGGACCCAGTCCGTGTAGTTGCTACCATCATCTTTCAACTTAGCTTTCTCTAGGAACGCACTAAATTCAAGGGAACAATAGCACGGGCAATTGATCTACAACATAGATATGCAAAAACTATCAGGACTAAGTCCATGATAAATTAAGTTCAATTAATCATATTACTTAAGAACTCCCACTTAGATAGACATCCCTCAAGTCATCCAAATGATACATGATCCAAATCAACTAAACCATGTCCGATCATCATGTGAGATGGAGTAGTCATCAATGGTGAACATCTCTATGTTGATCATATCTACTATATGATTCATGTTCCACCTTTTGGTCTCTAGTGTTTCGAGGCCATATCTGTACATGCTAGGCTCGTCAAGTTTTACTTGAGTATTCCACATGTGTAAAACTGCCTAGCACCTGTTGTATGTGAACGTAGAGCCTATGACACCCGATCATCACGTGGTGTCTCGGCACGAAGAACTGTCGCAACGGTGCATACTCGGGGAGAACACTTATACCTTGAAAATTATTTAATGGATCATCTTATAATGCTACTGACGTATTAAGCAAAAGAAGATGCATAAAGATAAACATCACATGCAATCAAAATATGTGACATGATATGGCCATCATCATCTTGTGCTTTCGGTCTCCATCTCAAAAGCATCATCATGATCTTCATTTTCACTGACTTGACACCTTGATCTCCATCGTAGCATCGTGGTCATCTCGCCAACTATTGCTTCTACAACTATTGCTACCGCTTAGTGATAAAGTAAAGCAATTACATGGCATTTGCATTTCATACAATAAAGCGACAACCATAAGGCTCCTGCCAGTTGCCGATAACTTCAACAAAACATGATCATCTCATACAATAACGTATATCACATCATGTCTTGGCCATAACACATCACAAGCATGCCCTGCAAAAACAAGTTAGACATCCTCTACTTTGTTGTTGCAAGTTTTATGTGGCTGCTACGGGCTTCTAGCAAGAACTGTTCTTACCTACGGCACAAAACCACAATGGTGATTTATCAAGTTTGCTATTTTAACCTTCAACAAGGACCAGCCACAGCCAAATTCGATTCAACTAAAGTTGGAGAAACAGACACCCGCCAGCCACCTTTATGCAAAACTAGTTGCATGTCTGTCGGTGGAACCGGTCTCATGAACATTGTCATGTAAGGTTGGTATGGGCCGCTTCATCCAACAATACCGCCGAATCAAAATAAGACATTGGTGGTAAGCAGTATGACGATCACCGCCCACAACTCTTTGTGTTCTACTCGTGCATATCATCTACGCATAGACCTGGCTCGGATGCCACTCTTGGGGAACGTAGCATGCAATTTCAAAAAAAATTCTATGCTCACGCAAGATCTATCTAGGAGATTCATAGCAACGAGAGGGGGATAGTGTCTACGTACCCTCGTAGACTGAAAGCGGAAGTGTTTGACAACGCGGTTGATGTAGTCGAACTTCTTCTAGTTCCGGCCGATCAAGCACCGAATATACGGCACCTCTGAGTTCTGCACACGTCCAACTCGATGAGGTCCCTTGAACTCTTGATCCAGCAGAGTGTCGAGGAAGTAGATGAGTTCCGTCAGCACGATGACGTGGTGACGGTGATGGTGAAGTTATCTGCATGGCGCTTCGCCTAAGCACTACGAGAATATGACCAGAGGCATAAACTATGGAGGGGGCGTCACACACAGCTAGCAATCAATAATGTGTGTTCTAGGCACCCCCTCCCCATGTATATATAGGTGGGAGGGGGAGGGAAGCAGCATTGGGGCGCCCTAAGTAGGAGGAATCCTACTTGGGGCCCTAGTTCAATCCAGCCCCCCCCTTCCTTTTTACCGGAAGGGGAAAAGGGAAGAGGGAAGCAAGGAAGGAAAGGGGGGCGAACCCCCTATTCCTTCTCCTATTTGGCCTCCTGCCTTAAGGGGGGTGCCACCACTTGTGGGCTGGTGTGCTCCCCTCTAATGGCCCATAGGGCCCATTATTCCCCTAGGGGTTTCCGGTAACCCCCCCCCCCCTCCCGATAGTCCGATAAATACCCGAAACACTATCGGTGTCCCAATACTATCATCATGTATATTAATCTTTATATCTCGACCATTTCGAGACTCCTCATCATGTCCGTGATCTCATCCGGGACTCCGAACAACATTCGGTCACCAAATCACATAACTCATATAATACAAAATTGCCCTCGAATGTTAAGGCGTGTGGACCCTACGGGTTCGAGAACTATGTAGACATGACCGAGACACCTCTCCGGTAAATAACCAATATTGGAACCTAGATGCTCATATTGACTCCCACATATCTACCACATATTATATGAAGATCTTTATCGGTCGAACTATTATGACAACATACGTTATTCCCTTTTTGATCGGTATGTTACTTGCCCGCGATCCAATCGTTGGTATCTTCATACCTAGTTCAATCTCCTTACCGGCAAGTCTCTTTACTCGTTCAGGAATGCATCATCCTACAACTAACTCATTAGTCACTTTACTTGCAAGGCTTTTTATGATGTGCATTATCGAGAGGGCCTAGAGATACCTCTCTGATACTCGGAGTGACATATCCTAATCTTGATCTATGACAACCCAACAAACACCTTCATAGATACCTGTAGAGCATATTTAAAATCACCCAGTTACGTTTTGATGTTTGATAGCACAAAAGGCATTCCTCCGGTATTCGGGAGTTGCATAATCTCATAGTCGGAGGAATATGTATTTGACATGAAGAAAGCAATAGCAATAAAACTGAGCGATCATTATGCTAAGCTAACGGATGGGTCTTGTCCATCACATCATTCTCTAATGATGTGTTCCCGTTCATCAAATGTCAAAACATGTCTATGGTTAGGAAACTTAACCATCTTTGATTAACGATCTTGTCTAGTAGATGATTACTAGAGAAACGGTGTTTTGTCTATGTATCCACACATGTAGCAAGTTTCTGGTTAATACAATTCTAGCATGGATAATAAACATTTATCATGAATAAGGAAATATAAAATAACAACTTTATTATTGCCTCTAGGGTATATTTCCTTCAAAAATCACTTTTTCTACAAAAACTGGCTTAAGTGAGATAGAATGGTCCCTCGTGTTTAAGCGTGATTTTTTCAACTCCTCTAAATCACCTCCAATTTTGCACACTTGATATCTTACACAAACATAGCTAGGTTCTCAAGGCTTTACAATGTCTTCATTTTCTTTTGAATTTATACTGCCCTGCAGAATGACTGATCAAAACATCGGTCTACACCTTAAGGGGGCATTGTAGGATACATTTTTTTCCAAATTTCTTTCATAGCCATGTTTGGCACATCTATTTGAGCATGTACAACAAATTTGGGGTGATTTGGAGGTGGTGGGAAACTCACCTTTTCTACAAAAACTGGCTTAAGTGAGACCAAATGGTCCCACGCGTTTAAGTGTGATTTTCTCGTCCTCCTCGAAATCACCTCCAATTTTGCACACTTGATATGTTACACAAACATAGCTAGGTTTTCAAGGTTTTACAATATTTTTTTTAATTCATACTGCCATGTATGACTGATCAAAACATCAGTCTACACCTTAAGGGGGCATTGTAGGATAAATTTGTTTTCCAAATTTCTTTCGTAGCCCTGTTTGGCACATCTATTTGAGCATGTACAACAAATTTGGGGTGATTTGGAAGTGGTTGGAGAAATCGCCTTTTTTCGACCACCTCTAAATCACCTCAATTTTTGCACATATGATCTCTAAATAACCATGTTTGTCACATGTATGTGACCATGTAAAACAAATTTGTTTTGATTTGGAAATGGTCTACAAATTCACCGCCATATTTCAAATTTATTTTAAAATTAAATGTTTTACATGTTTTACATTGTTTTCAAACTTAAACTTTTTACACATGTCCAAGAAAGGCAATGTGGCAAGTGTTTACATGTTTTTCATTGTTATCAAACTTAAACTTTTTACATAAGACACGTGTACCTAAGAAAAGGAAGTGCTATTTTAGTATAAGCCAACATGTCACGTAGGCAAAAAATAGACGCGGGCGGCTCGGGAGGGCTCAGCCGCTGCCTAGTTTCCCTCCAGCGCACTTCTCCCCCTCCATCGCTGCCGATGGTCGGCACCGGGGAAAGCCCATGTGTGCGATGGCGGTGGAGGAGGGTCTTTCGTCCCTCTCATGGATCCACGACGGCGCGGGAGTCTTGATCTGCGGGGTGCGGCCCTCCCGGCGGTGTGGCGGATCCCGGAGGCGGCGGGCTCGCTGCGGTGCACGTGCGCCCAGATCCATGGGTGTGGGACTCCTGGCAGCGTACGGGCACTCGGCGGTGGCGGGATCGGTCGACGGCAGGCTTGGGCGATGGAGTTGGCCATGCGGTGCCGGATCTTGTCGCTCATGGCGGATCTCGCCACTCCGGCCATCGTGGAGGAACCTGGACCTAGGACGGCAGCCTCATTAGGCATGGTGACAGCGTCCTCGGTTGGCGACATTCACGGGGGGTGGATGGATGGCATCTTGACCACATGGGCGGTGAGTTGCCGGTGGATCTCCTCCATGCTGCAGGCCTTCTCCCGCTGCACTTGGTGGCTTACGCTCGCAGTCGTCAGCCCCCGTGCGTTCGCGGGGGCTAGTAGAGGTGACATCGGACCGGAGGAAACTCTGGATGACTTATCATCCCGACGGTGGCGACGACCATGGTCATCGTTCTCCTACTTGTAGGCGCCGTCGAGGTCCTGTCCCTCTACCCCGATCCCATGCCCAGGTGAAAACCCAAAATCTCCTTAGATTGGGCGGCGGCACCACTGCATGTGTCGTACCCTTCTTGGAGGTGTCGCCTGGGGCATTTGGGTGCTCGATTGGAGGAACTGCAGGCGGAGGGGTGCGACCAGTGGCAGTAGGTGGTGTTCACGATGGAGGAGCGGCGTGGCATCTGGCACGTCGACATCAGCGGGTCTCAGCGGCATGGAGCATCGGGGTCTCGCTGGTGGGCATGTGATGATGGACAGGCGTAGGATGAAGGCGTTATCTGGTGTCGTGGTGGTGTCGACGGCAGCTAGACTGGGCAAAGTAGATGCAACAGTACAACACTGAATATGGATTAGTGGCAGGTGGCTGTGACGCCCTCATAGCCGATAGGCGTCCTTGTTGAGGAGTGCGCCGGACTGGTACGTGCCCCATACCCAGCAGGCGTCCTGGTTGGGACCTCAGGTCTTAGATGTTAGGTTTGGCTACAAGGTCTGTTTGGTATTAGGCCCAGACTATCAGCATCCCTTCATCAACTGGATAGGAGTAGCGACACATGTTGCCTAGACGGTGGCTTTAGTCTTACTGTTGTACGACTTTGTAAGGTCTTGTGTGAATAATTAATAAAGTGGCTGCATGCATCATCCAGATGCAAAGGCTGGGGGTCCTCCTCCTTTTCTAAAAAAAGGCAAAAAAAGATTTTATAGAAAAATCCCACCTACCTAACAAGATATTTCAACACCACGGCCTGCATACGACTAGAAACCCAGTCATATGGGCCAGGATGCATGCCCGTGGAGATTGAATATAAGTTGTCGGCAGGCCCCACTAGGCAGAGATATAACAACATTGTGCTCATGTTGTTTGGTGAGAGAGGCTCATGCCCAAGCTCCCACAACCGGGTATATAAGTCGGTGCGCGGGGCTCTCGCTTGGCGAGGTGGGACTAAACTCCCACCACCCGTCAGCTCTGCGCAGTGTGGCTGACCATTTGGGCGTAATTTACTTGGGCTATCCCAAGCCAGCCTCAGTCGTTTCCCTGTCGTTGGTTGTTTCAGCCCATCTACTAAGCACAAATTTTCCTTCTTTTCTCCTTTTCTCTTTCATTTCTTACGATTATTTTTACAGTTTTCAATTTCAGAAAAAAAAATTCATAATATATTGACTTATACTTCACTCCTTTATTACAAATTTCCATGACATCTTAATTCAAATGTTGTTTTTGCATACACGTTTTTAACAACTAATTTATTAATCTTATTTATTTCGTTCTTATCTCTTATAGATGTTTTACAGTTCTAAATTTCAAAAAAGTAGGATAATATGTCGACTTATATTACTTCTTCATTACAAAATTCTATGACATCTTTATTAATCTTGTATATTTCTTTCATACATTTGCTACACTCCATTCTTTCACTCCATGAATCACACAAATTTTTTATATGATGCTTCATTGTATAATCACTAACTTGACTAAACTCCATTTACTGAACCCCACCTACCAAAATCCATGGATCTAGAACTCCTAGGAATGTGCTCATGTTGGATGTTCTGTTTCCATCATTTGTACTAGCATAACGTGTGATTAGATGCCATGACAAGACCCATAGCATATTTATTTCTTGCCTCCAACATGCCATTAATTTAAGTCTCTGCATCTAAGCCAGTTCTAAATGAGGTTGATGTTGATCATCATCCTCAAGTACTCGCAAACAAGAGATAACATAACAAGTTCATTTCACATCGATACATGGCACAACCAGTTCTAAATGAGGTTGATGGTGATCATCATCCTCAAGTCATGGCAACGGGTGTTCGCAACAGTGAGTAGGATGGACTGTCCTACCTGAAGATTCTCTCCACAAAGGAACTTCTTCCACCCCGCCCGGTTGAAGATAGTGCGACCGCCTGTGTCCACTGCGTAGGCACAGCTGGTGATGGAGCCCGTTCTGGTAAGGCGTAGTCTAGCAGCCATGCCTTCTTCATCCGGCTCGATGCCACAGCTAACACATAACCTCTTAGGTAATTTCCGAAAACAGTTGATATGATATATGAGCATGTCACGTGCAATTATCAACAAAGCATACACTTCAAGACACATATATCATTGGATTCAACACTGAGCATATATATCATCACATTACTACAACACATGCATATCATAAAATTCTTCACTAAATGAATTCTACACTAGGCCTATCATCATAGTACTACAACATGCATATCATATCAACTACTACACTAATTAAGCATGCATATCAAGTAATTACCATACTAAGTAACATACCATGAGATGTTGTTTAACATTTGTCCTTATGAGGCGGGTCACGAATGGCATCCTGATGTAGTCTTCACGTAGCGGAAGCATGTCCTAGAGGTTGCCCGTTTCCTCGCCACTCAGGCCCAGTCCTTGGGCATAGAGGGCTTCATCAAGTGGGTTCTCATCATCATCTGAATCCTCACCATATTCCTCCTCATGAACTTCATCCTCACTATCGACAATAAAATTCAGATAGATAACAGAAATCCTGGGCCTTTCTCCTCTGAAGGAGAAGCTGATCAATTCACCCCCACTAAGACGCAGGCGGGCAATGAAGCGATCACATTCACCTCCTCCAATCGGGGTTATCGTTCGCCCCTTGTCGACCTGCATAGTGTAGGGCCCCCCAAGAGCGTTGAAGGTCACGGTGTCTCCGACGAGCTCATTGAATGCCAGCCTCACATATGTGTAATATAAAAACAAATAACAGACACAATGCATTAGTGGAAATAGCAAAAATAAATAAAAATAATAATGAAATATCAGAACGTTCATATAAATTTTTACCGCTGCAAAAACAAAAGTAGGCTAGAAGTAGATGCCGAACAGCGTGGCAGTAGAAAGGCTGGTCCGGCACCATGACTTGCACAGTCCACATGGTGCTTCCTCCATTCTACACAAAACATGTTGAACTCTAAGTTGAATTGTATGCTACCATAGTACAATACAAAGATCATACATATAATAAATCATAGTGATAACCTAAAATGCAATGCCTAATAAATCTGTTTACTATCATCTACCCAATAAAGCAATGGCAATGACAATGGCAATGCCAGTATCATCTACCTAATAAATCCCAATCCAATCCAATCCAATCCAATGTTACTACTACATACTATAGTGAAAAACTGATGAAATGTTTTTATGTCAATCCAATCCAAGTGTCACTTTGTAACCACAATATATGTCTTCTCTCAGTGCTTCATATCTGCCCCTCTCTCAATGCCACGACTATTCAATAGATTAGTGCCTACTTTTTCCTATTTGCTATGTGGTCTTTTCTGAACCTATACAGTCAACCAGTGTATTTTTGTGTGAAAAAATGCAGTGAATGAAAATTATTTTGATTTATTTTTTCACACATAGGGCCTCCATCAATCTATCAAAGAACCATCATATCCATCAATAAATCATCTATCGCACGTATCAAATAAATATTCTGGCTCAGATCCGCCTCTGGAGGGAGACGCGGTTGGGGAAGGGAAGAAGATTCACGAGGGGGAAGAGGGGAGATCTCACGTACTGCTGGAGTTGGCGGCGGCCGTGCAGATCCGGCAGCGAAGAGAGGCGTCGTCGGGAGATGGAGACGGTGGCGCTGGTCGAGAAGGGGACAAAGAAGTTGAAAATGATGTGGAGTAGTAGTGCAGTTAGCCAAATGTGGTACATGTGGGGTGTGTTTGTGCGGATGACAAGGGGACCCCACGTGGCAGTACCCATAGCAAAAAAATGGCATTTCCAACTGCCACACGGAGATTCGAACCAGGGCCATGCGGGTCTGAGGTAAAGGGTCTAGCCAGTTCGGCTGATGCAGTGTGTTTGGCAGAACAAATGCATGTCTCCTTAAGACATTTATCTAGACACAGACGCACAAAAAAAAACATGCACCGAGGTTGTCCTCCATGTGTGGCATAAGTGGTCCTATGTAGCTGCAACTAGGACCAATGTTCATATATGTTGTTATTAGCTAGGGTACCAATAGTATATAATGGCTTATGTGTTCCTTGCTAGTAAAAAACAATGCTCTGTGTTGGCCCAAGTGGCACGTTTGGGTGCAATGTGTCAATATTGGTGCATTTGGCCCTTATGGCATCTATGAGGCCAAAAAGACCATGATTAGTGAAAAGCCATGAAGATTAGTGAAAAAAATTACTGTACATGCTAAATTTTGTGTAAACTAAATAACATTTTTGCATGCTTGCTTGACTTTGTCATGAAATGCACTTTAAAAGCTTGGGGGAATTTCACATATTTCATGTTGTACTTGCTTCACAAAGTGGACAGTGTAGTTCGAAAGTTCTAGACGGGAGCAGTTGATGTACCTGAGCTTTTATACGACATGGAATCTGGTGTAGGCCAATGATCCAACTACGCTTGGTGTGTCAACAAGGTCCACCATAAGACAAACAGAGTGTAATGCATCATGTGCCACCTGTTTTCGATGGGTGGCTAGGGGGTAGACCATGCAGGCGATATTTCTTTTTCGCTTCAAAATGCCATAAGGATTATAAATGTTAGCCAAATTTAAAACCATTGTGAATGCATTCTTGATTTTCTCATGGGAGATCATGAAATAAAGTTGGCATCATATGTGGATATTGTAAACACGGAGGTGCTCCAATACGCGCCCTTCCCTGGGGTAACATGGCATCCTCTGAGAAGACACATGCTGGTTTGTTAACCTTTCTTAAATCAACACAAATTTTTGGGGTAACAACTCATGGCCATGTTAGTCCTCCATGCCAAGTTTGAAGTATTGTGAGTAAAGTTTGCAACTAATGTCACGTGGGGCCAGTTTTCAGGCATTTTCGATATAAAAAACCCCAATACATGGAAAAGTTGTCGAAACTTAGAACCATTTTTGCATGTTTGCTTGATTTTCTCATGGGAAGCCATGAAAAAAAGTTGGAATCATTTGTATGTGGTGTTAACTTGGAGGTGCTCCCAGACTCGTCCTTCCGGGCTAGCCTGGCACCCTCCAAAAATGCTCGATGGTTCTTCACATATCTTAAGTCAACCGAACTTTTTTTGCGGTGACAATTCATGGCCATTGTATGCCTCCATGCCTAGTTTGAACCATTTTCGGCAATGTTTGCATGTGTTGTCACGTGCGGGGACATTCGGGCATTTTCGTCCAAAAATGAAAAACTTCGCTAACCTAAAAATCATTATGCATGCTTGCTTGCATTGGTCATGGCATGTATTGTTGTGAAACATATTTGGAAAATGGACAAGGCCAAATTTGGAATTATATATCATTCATACTTGTTTGGAACCAAAAACCTAGTTAACCGTTATGAAATGTATTTTTTAGCACAACATAAAACAAAACTTGCTAGTATATGTTAAAAGATCCCATAACTCACGCATGCCACCTCTCCTGAAATCTCAGGATTGCACCGCCTTCCTCGTAACCACCCGTGGGATCGGGGTCTCCTACCACCGTCATGACCGCTCCAATATAAGATCGGAGACATCAGGCATTACACGCTTTTCAAAATCTCCGGACACCGTCATCGCCATTGTCAGGTGAGGGGCCAGAGAATACTTTTTTCGCCCCCTCCTCCTCACGCCCCTCTCTCGAGCAAAAAAGTGTTAAGGAGATCAGCGCGGTACGTATTTGCACTATAGAATCTGTCAGATCTAAATTCAACGGCTAGCACCGATCTTTAAGACTGTACTAGTAATGTGATGGATCTCGATTCATGGTGTGGCATTTGTTTGGACACCAAGGGTTTGTGCCCCGGTGAGCATCGGATGAGGGAGTTTTGTACCATCATCATGCACGCGGGATTTGAAAACAAGACAGTAAGATCCAGTCTGACATGTCCCGTAGCAAGTATCATGAGAAATTTAGTACTCCGTCCGATCCAAAATTATTGTGTTAGATTCATGTAGATACGCATGTATCTAGTCATGTTTTCTTCATAGATACATCTATATGTACAACTCTTTGTCCACAAAGTTTTAGACGGAGGCATCAATGTTGAAAGAATATTGTACTCGGACCCTTTGTACTCAGTCAGTTGTTTGTAATGTTTACTGCAAAAAGAGTTATATTGCATGTTGATTTCTTAGATGATAAAATGGTTTTGTGTACGTGCATGTAAATTTAAATCTTCTATAGGGTTATATGATATTACTATTAAGAACTAGTGAACTACTATGCTAGTCATCTATGATTGGAAAAACTCTTTAGATTAACAGGTGGTTCATATATATTAACAATTGTACATATGCTACTCAGGTAATCCCCTGCTACACCAGATACAGTTTCATGCAGAAATTTGGCGTGCCCTTCGGAAATTATGGAAACTTTGAAGCAAGTTTCAGTACCAACGAGGGGTTTGAATTCCCATATGAGATTACCAACGACAATGAGTTGGCATACATTTCAGGAGATTCTTGGAAGGAATTTGTTAGAGTTTACACGCTATATGTGGGTCAGGAGATTACGTCAATACCGACAATTCAGAAGTACCAAGTAGCATTGTGACAACTGGGAATTTGCCTATCATACATCCAAGTAAGATATTTTTTTGCTCGTGCAAGTTTTTATTACTCTAACTTTATCATATACCATATATGTTATAAATTAAATTGTATGTGCTATAATATTGAAGCATACTACCAATTGTCCAATGAAAAAAGAGATATTATTGACAATGTCGTTGTAACTGAGGGGACAAGCTTAAACTGGAGAATAATGGAGTATGTCATACGCCAAGTGATGAACCTTGACAAGTTAGTGGAGCATCATGATGCAGGAAACTATGATCAAGGAAGAGCATATGGATTCCTCCATACGTTGGCATGGTCAGATTCGACAAGAACTTCTCGGTAACCATCTTCCTTTTCTTCCTTTACTTTGTGTCATTTCAGTATGTTCTTAGCTTTGTTCCAAATTAATTGTTCTTCCTTTACTACATAATAATAAGTTGTGACGTGCTGATGTAACAAATATTTTCTTCAAATAGAAACTGCCTCATCGTGTTGTCCCCGAAGACATGGATGAATATGGTGCCATAACCATTGTTTGTCATCCACACACTAATGTGTCAAGTACATACACCATTTGTGATATTAATGGTCATGTCCGCGTCAACAAATGGAACAAGATCATCAAGAAGGAAAAAATCTTATTGTTAGGACACAAGGTGTTGATGTTGATGTACCTGGGAGATCATGGGATTTATCTGTTTGTTCCCCATGTTCCTGATGTGCCTCTTGAGTAGTTTTGGCAAAATGTAGTGTGCCAAAATAAATTAAGGGATTTTTAAGTCATTGATGTAATGAGGTACTTTATTTTTATTTCATGATACTCTTGTGTTCATGCACAACATAGTAGGCAAGAATTTAAATGGTTGTTTACGTCTTTCCATTCGACTGCCTTCATTGGAACTCGGTTTATTAATTCTTTTTTAGAAATTTTAACATGCTTTGTCTTACCCCTTATCTAATCATAATAGTTAAGAAGGTAAGAATTAATCAAAACAACTATTTCATGCAATCATTGTGTAATATTTATTTCTTACGCTTACCTGTCATGTTAAAAGAGGGGTGGGGTGTAAGAGGTAGCATGTTAGAACACCTCTTCTTATTAAGCTGTTATTACAGGTGACCATGATAATCACCTCGATACGATCACACATATATTATTTCTTCACAATCAACATCACATACAACACACACAACACCATTAAAACTAGCCGTCAACAGCTTCAGCATGAAAACAATTTGTCTCCCTAGTCCTAACATCATATAAGATTGGTGCTTCATAATGGTTGCCACATTGCTCTAACTGTAATTTTTCCTGCCTCCAATGTTGCCACTCTTGGTACATGCATTCTTTCCCCACTGTTTTTTCGCGCGTTGTGGCTCTTCCCTTCTATCATGTGCCGCAGCAATTGCATCAACGACATAAGCACCAACAAGATGAACCACGTACTCTAGTTCCCAGCGCCAGAAATCACATGAATCCTATGAATCAAGTGAACACAAATCAAACTAGCACTAATGAAATAGTAGAAAAAATTACTCATGGAGTAAATGTCAAGCCAAAGTGTAAAGAGATTGTACATTGTGGTGCTTGCACTTGTAGAACACCCAACCATCATGCTCTTTGGTACTGGAGAGATAGAATCTCCCTGTTTCGCCATAGTCAGGGCAAGGGATCAGGGGCACATAAACTGATCGGCCCCTCAGCGCACACCTAATCGAGCTCGACGATGACATGGTTGATTTGGTGTCAGGCAACTGCGGCAAAGATAGACGGTGTTCGTAATCCTTTGGGTAAGAGAAGAACTAGGCACTCCTCCGCTGGGCTAACAAACCCTAACACCAGCACTAGACGATCGTGCTCCCTCTAAATAGGCTAACTAACAAATCTTCCAACCGACTAACTGATCCTAAAATCACAGACGGATACCTTTCCATGCATGTGCATTACTTGCAAATATATAATTGATCGTCATATATCACGGATATGTACCCTTCCATCGTACCACATATCCCTCCCATTTTTTTCCGCATATCGCTCCTATCTTAACCGCCCCATCAAGTTTTGGTCTCTAGAGGTAGCATCGTTGGGAGTCATGCCATCGCTCTGCAGAAGCCCACGCCAACACTGGAGTAAAAAAGAAAAAAGGTCTCATCCTCCACGTCTCCTCCCATCCCTTGAAACGTTCATACTTTTTCCGTTTATTGGACCAAGAAGGCAGTTGTGATGAGATTAGAGATGCCATATTATGTGCGAGATCTTTGCTAGTTGTTCCTGGGAGATTAGTTTTTCTGTCGAAGGTACTGTTTTGGTGCAAGATTGTGTGCGGTTGTCTTAACTTGGAGTAAAGGTCGTTATGAGATTAGATGTGATTGCAATTTCACAGTATTTGATAATACAATTTGGTTACAGATATATTATGTTGGTGGAGCTAATTTTCTAGCCCTTTCAGCTATACTGGATTACTATGAATGATTTGCATAAGGTTGGACTGAAGATTTTTATGCAGGAGCTTTGCGATTGGTTGTTAGGGGATCCTGATCATACGATCTAGTTATGGATATATTTTGTTTTGTCGGTGGAGTTACTAGACCTTTAGGCTATGTTGCATTAGTAGGAATGATTTTGGATGATGTTTGATTTAGCCACTTAGATGTGTCGTACATAGACTTGTTCTCAATACTATAGTAAAGGAGGTACTGTTGAAGGAGTTGCTGGATTATTAGGACTTATTTGGATGAGGTTGTTCCTAGCAAATTACGAATAAGAATTTTAGGAGACTGGAGCTTTTGCTGGAAATTCAGCACTCAGTTTGTATCCCATATACCATGCTATTCTATATTACGAGGTATTTAAATAGTCCTATGTTTTAGTGAGAATCAGTATATTTTGACAATCCGGAACTCATTAATTGCATTCTACTATTTGGTGTTGTAGGCACCATGGATTCACACATGCATGACACGCGTGTGGAGTATGATAGGTTGTTGCGTGAAGCTCGCCGGGAGATCGACGAGAAGGTCCAACACGAACATGATGAGATGGACAGGGCACTCAAACAAGAACGTGTGTATGTAGATAGGATGCTTAAAGATGAGCGTGGTGATATGTCTCAAAAGATTAAGCAGATGCGTGAAGAGATGGAAAAAAGTTTCAGCAGGACCGCGAGGACATGGAAAAGAAATTCCCGCTGGCATACAAGGAGATGCAGCTTAAATTGAAAAAGGACTGGAAGGCTGTTGACGGCCTTATACAGACAGAGCGTGCCAACATGGACGCGGATGTGTTGCAGGCATGTGCCAGTATGGACATTAGGCTCCAACAGGAGTGCAAGTACATGGACTACAAGGCTATGGTGGAGCAGGTCATGATGGAAGGAAAGATTCTGGAAGACCGTGCGATGTTTCAGTCCCACATTCAATTCCACAGCAGTCGGCCGCAAGAGCATGTCTTTAGTTCTCCCCCTATGAGTACCTTGCAACGATGCTATTCAGTCACAATCAAGACCGATATTGTGTATGAATAGTTTTTTTTGTGAGTAACTTTGTGTAAGCTATTCATATGCAGGCCAAGCAGCATAACGTGGCACAATCTCCAAACACTAAAGGCCTAGCCATGTCGGTGTCACCCGTTGAATGCTACAGTACTCCACTCGAAGAACATGTCTTCAATTCTCCCCCTGTAAGTACCTCGCACCCATGGTAAACATTCACATCGAACATTTTCTATGACCATATTTAATTCGTGTGTAACTCTATATCGGTGATTCATACGTAGGCTAAGCATCCAGTGACGGAACAATCCCGAATCTCCAAAAATGAAGATTCCATCCCATATAATAAGCTAAATTTGTCGCGATGTTGCTACGCACATCCAAAATTATTTATGGCACTTTGGTTATTGCAATGTATTAAATCTTATGTGAGATACTCGTATGTAGGTGTTGTTAATGGAATTTTTCATTCATAGGAATTGCGAGCTTTTGCATGTCCCGACAGGATACTTTGACGAAAGACCCTGTGAGATGAGATTGTTTAAACCCGGCATATTGGACTATGATTTTCTCATGAAAGAAATGGTTGGATTTGGTTATAAAAAGGATTCAGATTTGTACCACTTCTTACCTAAGTATGCGTGCAAACTACCAGAAGGAATGTTCCTGATTTCAGGACCAGGTGATTTTGCAAAGATGATTTCCCATCTGAATGGAAGCAAGACATGTCATTTGTATTTGGTGTATAATCATCGACCGAAAGATGATTATGAGTGTTTGGACATGGATTCAGAGGTTCCTATTCTTCATGTTACATCAATTTTATGGCTTCATCATCCTTAAGTTTGTCCTAATATGTTCGTGTGATTTTTGACAGAAACAGCGCATCCGAGACATGCAGGAGGCGGAGGGTCTGGCTAGAGAGCTTGAGGCAGAGGAACAATTCATTCATGATGGAGGTCTTGTAACAACATTTTTGTACAATGTGATTTCCATTTCCGACGCGACATGCATGTGTTTATACCCAACCGTACACTTCGTCTGTTCCTAAATATATGTCTTTTAAGATATTTCAGTATGAACTACATACAGATGTATATAAATGTATTTTAGAGTGTAGGTTTTCACTCATTTTGCTCCGTATGTAGTTCATACTGAAATCTCTAAAAATACTTATATTTACGAAGGGAGGGAGTAGTTGTTTGTGAGCAAGCCTTTTGTGCAAAAAAATGTGTAGTCAGTTCAGAACATTTATGTACATTCATGCTACGTGGCCGTCGATGTGTCCGCACATGTGCTAGCGATGTTTGTGTACACCGCAGAAGACCCCACGACAGGTGTTGCAGGATCATGTACAATTGCGACTAAAAAAATTTGCTGCAAAATGGTGCAGGAAATAAACCAAACAGACATTTTATGTGACACAACGTGACAAAAGTGCTGGCGAATCATCCTTGGGATCCATAGAGTCAGACCTGACTAGATCTGCTCAGGGATCGGTCCGGTGTCAGGGCGCATCCCCGCCAAAGCGGACGAGTAAGGGCCGCCGCACACACGCACGTTGTCACCCAGAGAAAGGCCGACCGAATTAATCGGTGCAGGACCCGCACGTGTGCGCCTGTCGGGCACCAGTCAGATATCCCCGCGTGATCCTCCTGCGGAGTGTGGAGTTCGTTTGTGCAGGTGTGGTTACCGACACCATGCAGGCACGCAGGTTTCCCACACCGGCCATGCCTCCTCCCCCAAAGCCCGACCCATCCAAGCAATTCAGCGTGGCCGGCCCATGTCGTGACGATCTCGTGCTAGGATCATGTCTTAACATTTTTAGTCCCACCTCACCCCCCGAGCAAGTCCTGCACCTGCTTAAATACCTTCATCTATTTGATTAATACAAGCACGGGTCTTCCTTGCATTCTACGTAGAGGATATGCAGGATGAGTATGATTCATCATCTGTATTCATCCTATATATTCTTCAATTGGAGAGCATGGATGACTGATGTATTTTTGCGGAATTATCGGTCTATATTTTGTTTTCGGGAGCGAAATATAATTCCTCCAGTACATCTATTTCCAAATTTTCTTGTGCATAATAAACAAGCTACACATTGGCCACGAAGAACTCCACGATTCTTGAGGTTGCACATCAAAAAATCACATAGAAATGCAAACCAAATATCCCAAACTCACATAGAAAATGCAAACCAAATATCCCAAACTCCTACTGTTACAAGGGAGTGGACCACCAAATAGCTGAGTCATACATTATGAGAAAGTCACTGACTAACTGACAGAATGAGGTATATTTTAGAGACAAGGTCACACGGTACTAGACATAGAAAACAATGCACACGCCAACATCAGGTTGATCGTGGACGTACTTGCTATCCGACCGTGCGCACAATGTTGTAGCTATCATAATTCTTCTTAGAGAACCTACATAGAAGGATATAATTAAAGCCATGGAATATATTTGGACACATGCAAACATTAAATTACGACATATTTGGTACCTCTAACAATTTGGTGCACGTACGTCGATTGTGACCATCTGCCACATGACAATAGCCACATCTACCCTATGAACTTGTCTTCTTCATCTTTGCCTGTAGCATTTTCTTTGGAGCACCTCGGCCTGGCACATGCATGGGATCCAAAACCTTATCGAAACTTTCACCATCAAGGTTAGCCGATTGTGGCATCAACATGCCAAACCTAATGTTGTTACCCTGAGCATTAGTTGATCCCTTGCTATCAGCTTGTTCAATTGTTGATCCCTTGAAAACATCTTGTCCTTCCAAAACCCTTTTTAGATGCTGAAAGCCTCATCAGAGTTGCATGCCTTGAAACATGCTACGTGGCTAAAATTCCTTAACTTACGGTACCTTTGCAGGGTTGCAGAATATTCATACATCTCGCTCTTTCTGGTCGGTGCGAATGCACATTTTTCACTCATTGTTGACCTAGTGGGAACACAACACCTGGGCAGTGTTTCTTCTTGTAAAATTCCCAATATGTAAAATATGTGAGAACATGGTGTGCCCGCGCATTCCAATTTGCGGGAAGAACAACTGATCCTGCGCAGCAGACCTTCCTTCGACTCCGTGCACACTTCGATCTTTTTATCCATTCTTTCCTTCTTAGACACAACGTATGTGGTAACTTCTTCTACATCAAGTACCTCTCCGATCTCACATTTTCTTACAGCATTTATACTCCATAAGACCAACTTAAACACAGCAGGAGTGAAAACTTTTGCGGCGTATTTCTCAAGACTTGAAGCATTTTCCTCTGTGAACGGAACGGACTGCAAGGCCTCATGTCTTGGAGAGCCTCATTCAAGCATTTGAAACAACATCATCTTGGCCTCAAGATGCGTATGTGGCACCGAGTTAAAACTCTCAGTCTGTTGATTGCTTCTCAATCCTAGGAAACAATGCCCCTCAAGATATGGAGCACACCACAGTTCTCTCATCTTATACATCTGATGCAGCTAGGAGTCCTCACTTGTTACTTTATTCTGTTGTAAGAATTGTAACCATTTTTTCTCATGCTCTTCACTGGAAGATGTATCATATATGAAAGATCTGAATTCCTCCTTTACTGCGTCATCATGCAGATGACGTACAATGTTCTACTGAATGTGCCATATATAGAGCCTATGGTTTGAGTCAGGCCACACCACCCTGATTGCTCTCTGCATTGCAAGGTCCCCATACGTGATCACAGATATAGGATGCTTCTGTCCCATAGCATCAGAAAAGGTCTGTAACATCCACTCGTATGCCTGGCTTGTTTCATGTGAAATGATACCACATGCAAAAATAACAGTGTTGCGGTGGTGATTCAACCCGACAAACGGCACAAATGGCAGATTGTACTTATTGGTCTGTATGTGCTATAAAAACAATCACATCTCCGAAAGCCTCGTAGTTAAGTCAGGATTCACTACTGCAGGGTGCTGCTAATGTGACACTACAATTAGAGACCCTTCGACGAAACTGTGTGCGATGCAATACTCGCAAACAGTGGTGTAAAAAACCCGTCAAAATGGTACAAAACGTTTGTGATGACGGATGCATCCAACACGGTTCAGATTTTGGTTGCGTGTGCAATGCAGGGCATACGGTTCAATTCAATTAAGTATTTGTGATGAGGAGGAACAAAAGAAATGGGCTGCCAGATGAAGGTGTGTGTGATATACAGCATACGCTTCACTCTGATGAACTGTTTGTGATTAGGAAACACAAAAGAAACGGTCAGCCAGATCAGGGTGTGTGCGATATACAGCATGCAGTACTCGGATGAAATTTTTGCGTTGAGACAAGAGAATAGAAATGATTCAATATAACAAGATTTGTGTGATACGCGACAAACTGGTGTGTAATCAGAAATGTGTGCGAAGACCGATCATAACACAGACGATTGCTTCTAATAAGACGTATGTGATATGCTTTGTCTACACAACATCTATTGGCCATTAGGGGATGGGCGGTCATCCGGATACGCCATAAGGATGCGAAGAGGCATCTTGTATCAATAAGGACTAGTTGTTCCACCAGTAGCTCATGTAAGAGAACTCTCAAGTTAAGTGTGCTCAGGCTGGAGCAGCCATCAGATGGGTGACTGGATGGGAAGTTGTGTCGATGTTAAAATAACTGATAGCATTGGTCATATTTGTCAAATTAAATGACTGATATGACCCATCCCATGAGTTATTTTAACCTCGAGGTCGTTGTTTTTATTTTTATTTCATTTGTTAACACATGTTAAAGAAGGTCTATCGCATTACTTTTGACAATGTGTATATGTGGCATACAGTTGATCTATCCGACCTGTTTGTGGTGGAATAAGCCATGTGTGTTGTGGGAAAACACTTGCTAGTGTACAACCATTTGCGATTGATGAATTCATCACCGACGGGTTCCCTAGTGTGGTCCGGGTTCATCTCATCATCATCTACTTCTTGTGCTAGCTCGATGTTACTTATATGCTAAGTTTCCATTAATTGATGGCATTTTATGAACACGCCACCGTTTCCTGCCACCCAGTGATATTCCGCATAAACCTAGGCGCGGAGGGACGCACGGAGGCAACAAGCGCAGCCTGTAGCACATCCACATTTTCCAAGCATGCCAACCCACCAAAGTGCCGCCTTTGCCGTCAACCTCGTCAACGAGGAAAACCATAAGGTGCCACGGCCCGTTGAGGCCGCGGTGCTCCCCGGCAACGCGATGGACGACGTCGTGATGCGCGTCATCGCCAGGGTTGAGCAGACCCTTGGCGCATGGCACTTCAGCGTCGCGGATCAAGATAGTCAAGTCAGCACCGAGAGGCTGCAGCTTGCCGCACAACATGATTGATGGCATGCCGCAGAGCAAGCTAGGCATGTCCGCGCCGATAGGTTGCGGCTCGCTGCACGGCGAGACCATTGGAGCGCCGCAGAGCGAGAGGCGCGACGCGCCGCACAGCAAGAGCGAATCCATTGGCGCTAGCCTGCTATCGACAGGGCATCGCAGCTGGGTACATGTCCTATTAGTACCCCCATTCCTTGCCAGGAGTGGGCACAGGCCCTCTGCCCATACTTGCACCAGAGGCCGGCTGCGCTGTACTTGCACCAGACGCCCGTCGTGCCGTTTGCATGGGTCGCACCATTCGCCTTGTCCGCGGCCCGCTCGATGCCAATGCACTGGTCGGTAAGCTCGACCGCCTCCTTGGCCCAGGTGTCCACCTGGGCACAATAGAGGAACATGGTCGTCGCATCCTCGAGGTGGTGATCTCTGATGAAATGGCCAACTTGGAGCTCGAGATCGTGTTCCACATGTACCACGAGCATGTCAACCGCTTGGACGAACGCCTGCACGAGTTCAGGCAGAGCCAAGAGCTACCGTCGGCAAGGGCTGCTGGTCATGGTCTCATGGACGCGTTTTATTTTGTTGAGCCGTTTCGACGTGGATAGCTATGTATTTATAGCAATCATGGTGTTGCACTGTTTCAATGTGTGTACTTTGTTTTCTGTTCTTAGATGTTCTGCTTCAAAATGTGTTTATACGCTTTCCATTCTGTATATGTGGATGATAACAGATGGATTCAAATTAGTATATAAAAACAGATAGAAAATGGAATTCATAATATATATAATGTTGAATGTTCATTAGTTCATCACAGAATATATATAATATCATCACATATACGTGATGATACTTAACACTAGGTACAATGCATAAAATTGAAAACGAACAAAACTAATAATCCCTCATGGGGCCAGTATTCCGGCAGCCCCTCGCCAGCAGCTCCCTGGTGCACGGTGTCTTCCCAGCGCGGAGGCAGTACTCCGCCTCCTCCGCCTCACAGCGCTTGACGTACCGATTAGCCTCTTGCAGGCGGACGAGCGCAAACAATCTTGCCATTTTGTTGGGCGCCCACCGGAGCTCCTCGTCAGTGGCACGCTGGAGCTTATCAGCCCAGCTCCATGCAGCAATGAGGCGCCTAGCGCCTTTGGCCTTCCTCGCGAAGTATCCGTCTTCGTACACCTCCTCCGCACGATGACGCGCCCACTCTAAAAGCTCTGCCGCCTCCTTTTTCCAGGCGGCATCACGGGCTTCATAGGCCGCCTGGTACTTGGCATCCTCCTCCGCCATCTCCTTCTTGAAAGTCACTTGTCTGGCTTTCTCTGCCGGTGGCAGCGACTTCCAAAGACAAAGATCGTACTGGCCCCAAAACCCAATCCAAAGTTGGGGGGTCCGGCGCAACCTCATCTGGCGGCGCGTAGGGGTCCTCGTCGCTGCTCTTCTAGTGAGCATCCTCGGGGGGCGGAGACTCCTCGTCATCGCGTGGCAGACCAGCATCGCCATGGCAGAGATTTGAGAGAGATAGAGGGAGAGAGAGAGAGAGGGCGAGCAAGGGGAGGACGTAGATGAGAATGCAGGCAGGATGACGTGATCAAGGTAGTATTTATTGGCGGTCGGAATCTAGATCGACGGTGTGGAGGAGAGAAAGAATGAGCAATCCACGTTGGGTGGTGCCATGATTGATCTCAGCTTATATAGGTTCATGTACAGAGGGGGTGCCAAGTGCTAGCGAGGGCGCGTGGTCGATCGTGGAGATCGTGTACAGAAGCATGCAGGTCGTGGGCGATCAGGGGTTCTACCTATGCAACTAACACCCCACCGCAGTTGGAGCATCCGGAGGGCGGATGCACAAACTGGAATCTTAGAACGTCATGGTCGGGAGCCCCTTGGTGAGCACGCCCGTGAACGTCTGCTTGGTTGGTACGTGGAGCATCCGGAGCTTGCCGAGCGCCACCTGTTCAGGCACAAAATGGATATCCAGCTCTATGTGCTTTGTCTATCGATGGTGAACTGGGTTGGCAGACATGTACACCGAGGAGATGTTGTCGCAGAACACCATGCTTGCCTTGGGCATGGGAATGGAGAGCTCCGCCAAGAGTTGATGGATCTAGCAACATTCGGCAACAGCATTGGCGATAGCATGATACTCTGCCTCTGCGCTCGAGCGGGACACGGTGGCATGGAGTTTCGATGACCAGGAGATGAGGGAGTCGCCGAGGTACATGATATAACCGGACATCAAGCAGCGTGTGTCGGGGTAGCCGACCCAGTCCGCGTCAGAGCAGGCCATGAGGTCGAGGACGGCGCGCGTTGTAGATGAAGGCCATGGGACGTGGTGCCCCGCAGATATCGCAACACCCATTTGGCAACGGCGAGGTGTGGTGCACGCGGATCATGCATGACTAGACAACACTGCTGCACTGCATAGGCGATGTTCGGGCGCGTCATGCACATGTACTGGAGGGCACCCATGATGCTGCGGTACTCGGGGTCCGGAACAGGTGTGCCTTTGATAGTAGAGAGCTTCCCGTGTGTGTCAACCGGCGTAGGCACTGGTTTGCAGGTCATCATGTTGGCGCGCCCGAGGAGCTCCTCAGCATTCTTCTGTTGGGAGAGGAAGAAGTCGTGCTCCGTACGGGTGATGGTGATCCCAAGGAAGTAGTGGAGGGGCCCGAGGTCCTTCATGGAGAACTCGCCGGAGAGTTGGCGCTAAAGTTGTTGGAGCAGGGTCATTGACGAGGCCGTGAGAACGATGTCGTCAACATAGAGTAGTAGGTAGGCATCGCCTGCGCTGCTATGAAGCACGAACAGCGAGGGATCCGCGCACGAACTGACAAAGCCGAGCTGATGCGCAAAGGCCACAAACCGGGCGAACCATGCACACGGCGCCTGTTTGAGGCCGTACAACAACTTGTCGAGGAGGCACACGTGCTCGGAGTGGTTCGCATCGATGAAGCCCGCGAGTTGTTGACAGTAGACGTGCTCGGTGAGGCACCCGTGGAGGAAGGCGTTGTTGACGTCCATTTGATGGATCGGCCAGTCACACGTGGCAGCAATGGTGAGGACGACACGGATCATGGCGGCCTTGACGACAGGAGAGAACGTCTCGTCGAAGTCCACGTCGGGTCGTTGAGAGACCCCGCGCACGACCCATCACGCTTTGCACCGCTCGAGCGACCCGTCCACCTTGAACTTGTGGCGAAACAGCCACTGGCCGGTGACGACATTGACGCCGGGTGGCCACGACATGAGTCGCCGGGTTGCATTCTCGATCAGCGCCCTGTACTCCACCTGCATAGCAGACAACCAACACGGATCTTGCAAAGCAGAACGCACCGATCGAGGTATGGGGAGATGGTGGTGTTGGTGACAGTGGCGGTGAGGTTGTCGGCATACTTGAGGTTGGGCAGGAACTTGCCTGCCTGGGCGCGTGTAGTCATGGTGTGGGTTGGGATGGGCGCGACATGGCGGCGTGGACGTGGCAGTGTGGGTGGCGGTGGAGGGGTGCTGCTGAGGGGGCAGTGAGGGGGGTGACCGGATTGGCTGTCGGTGTAGAGGCCGGAGGCGGGGAGGGTTCTGTTGTGGCTGTGTCGCCCGGGGAGGAGGGATCGGCTACCATGTTAGTTACGTGGTCTGTCGCAGAGGCTGAGCGTTCCCGCGCTGTGCGAGGGCGCCGGGTAACGAACGGGAGGACGAGCTCATCATCCAGAGGAGGTGTTGGTTCGGGTGGTGGCGCACTGGCTTGATCGCGAAAGGGGAAGCGATGCTCATTGAAGACGACATGGTGAGAGATGATCACTCGCCCGGTAGCTGGGTTGAGGCATCTATACCCCTTGTGGTCGGTGGCATAGCCGAGGAGGATGCACGGCACATAGCACAGAGCAAGCTTGTGAGGTGTAGTAGCTGTGAGGTTGGGGAAGCACAGACATCCGAAGATGCGCATGGCTGCGTAATCAGGGTGAGCACCGTATAGGAGGAAGAACGGCATGAGGTCATGGCGAGGTTGACACGGCCATCTGTTGAGGAGGAAGGTAGAGGTTTGCAGTGCTTCAGCCCAATAGGAAAACAACATATGGGCATGGGTGAGGAGTGCACGGGCGATGTCATTGAGTGTACGGAGCGCGCGCTCGACGTGCTCATTCCGTGGAGACGTGTACGGGCACGACATGCATAGAGTGATGCCAAGTGACGCAAAGAGTACACGTGAGGCAGTATTATTGAACTCCTTGCCATTGTCTGTTTGGATTGTGAGGATAGGGAGATTAAATGATGTCTGGCGAACATGATGAAATTGCGTATGGTAGGAAGAACATCTGATTTGTGGCGAAGGGGAAACGTCCATGCAAAATGGTTGTAGTCATCGAGCAACAATAGATAGTATTGGCAGCCAGAATTACTAGGTACAGGGGAGGTCCAAACATCACTGTGTACAAGCTGAAACAGAAAGAAGGATACATGCGCCAACGAAATAAAGGGGAGCCTAGTGATTTTGCCGAGATGACACGCCTGACACACGCCGGTGGTGCTGGGTTCTGTGGTGATGGCAGAGGGACACAGGGTCCGGTCGAGGGAGTTGACAGCGGGATGACCCAGCCATTGGTGCCATGGGTCGCGAGAGACCGCAGCAAGCGCGTGGTAAGCGTGGGTCGGTGGCATGTATGGCATGGGGTAGAGTTCGTCGCCGACGTCATTACAGCGGAGGATCACCTTCCTCATTCTTTGATCCTTGAAAGAGAAGCCAAGATCATCAAACTCTACATTAACTGGGTTATCGCGAGCGAGAGCTTTGACAGATAACAGATTTTAAATGAGATGGGGAGAGACGAGGATGTTATTGAGATGGAGCGAGGAAGTGGAAGTGGGTATGTTGGTGTGACCGGTGTGCGTTACTGCAAGCGACAATCCGTCGTCGACTACTATGTGATGTGAGTAGCAAGGGTTAGAGGAGGAGAGTATACCTGACGACGACATGTGCGATGAGGCGCCTATGTCCAGGTACCAGTCGGTGCACGGGGAAGACGGTTGCTGCTGCTGCATCATCAGGTTGTTGAGTGCGGCGATGAGAGTGTTCTGGTCCCACGCCAGAGTTGGTGATGAGGGCGGGGGAGCAGACGCGGGCGCAGCATTGTAGAGAGGGTGATCAGACGCGGGCACAGCATTGTAGAGCAGGTGAGGAGGCACGGTCGGGTACCAGCAATGGGCGAGGTAGCGTTGTAGACGCCGGGCGCAGTTGCGTGGTGTGTGGCCGAGCCGGCGAACGGAGGAGCCCCACCAGGGCGAGGCCCAAGGATGCCAAAGACTGGAGCATGGGGGTGCCATGGCATGGGCCATGCGTACACCATGTCGGTCCATGGAGCGGTTACGGGAGCAGCAGGATGAGGAGCTGGGGCGCCCCCGCCGGAGTGGTGCTACCCCCCGCCGGAGTTGTTGCCCCTCCCGCTGCCACGTCGCCCGCCGCCCTGACCATGGTTGTGGCCACCGCCCTCTCCAGTAGCAGCGGGGCCCCCAGAGTTGTTGGCGTTGGCGGGGGGCCGAGCAGCATATAGGGCCGTGTCGGTGTTGGTGTCGGCGGTCAGCCGGCTCTCCTCAAGGAGAAGAGAGGCACGGCACCGTAGAAGCGACGGGAAGGAAGACTGCATGGTGAGAATTGGCACAGCATACCTGAACCAGGGGTGAAGCCCACGGATCATGTTGAGAACCTGATCGCGGTCATCGATGACAGTACTGAGCTCGGCGAGATGATCGGCACAGTCCTTGAGACGCGCGAAGAAGGAGAGGATGGAGGAGCCCCCTGCTCGATGCACTGGAACTCGGTGGAGAGCAACACCACCTGATGTTCGGCGTTCTCCAAGAAGAGGTTACAGATGGATTTCCATATGGTGGCGTCCGTAGCGCCGCGCTGGTGGATCAAACTGAACACCTCCGGACTGACGCGGTTGTACAGCCAGAAGACGATGTGGGCGTCATCCCGAAGCCAGTACGGGTCCTGGGGGCGTGGCGGCCCGGTGATGTGGTCACCGACGGCCTGCTTCTGGAACATCACCTCAAATAGGGTACGCCAGTGCGAGAAGTTGGGAGGGTTCAGCGAGAGCACGATGGGAACATGCTGGTTGATGAAGATGCCTGCCAATGGAGAGATGGCAGGCGGCACCGTGGAGCTGGAGGTGGCGGGGTCGGAGATGAAGAGCGCCCCGCGGTTGAAGACGGAGGGGGTCAGGAGAGCTGGGTTGGGAGGCCGGATCGCCGGCGTGGCCGGCGTGCGAGGTGCCTCACTGGTGCCATGGTCGGGACGTGGGGGAGGAGGAGGTGGTGGCATTGACATGGCGAGGCAAAGAAGTTGGGAGAAAGTGGGCAGCGGAAGAGGTCTATGAACGGGAGAGTGGTCCAGCTTCTGATACCATGTGGAGGAGAGAAAGAATGATCAATCCACGTTGGGTGGTGCCGTGATTGATCTCAGCTTCTATAGGTTCATGTACAGAGGGGGTGTCAAGCACTAGCGAGGGCGCATGGTCGATCGTGGAGATCGTGTACAGAAGCATGCAGGTCGTGGGCGATCGGGGGTTCTACCTATACAACTAACAGACGGGAACAGTACACATGCCGGTCGCCAGAATTTACGAGTACTGTAGTTTGAATTACACACGATTCCCACAACAAAATCCGTGTGTGAACATAATAGCTGACGGTTCCCAATGCAGAACAGTGTCTGATTAATAATGCCCGCCACTCACCTTCCAAACCTCAAGGCGCGAAACAGAGTGCCAATCGTGTGGGGGACGATTGTCTTGCCAGATTTTACATTTTCTTTTTTGAACACCAGATATTTACATCGTCTGATGATTTTTTTAACTCGCACATAAGTACACAAATATGATTCTTCAAACCATTAAGGTTAGCCATTGCATGTGGATGTCGTTCAAATTTGAATTACAGACATTAAATGACTAGAAAATCACTTAAATGTCTTCAAAAGGTCAAATGACCCCTAAAATTTTCTAAATTTTCACATGACAGTTGTATTAGTGCACGTTACACGTAGAAAAAAATTGAAGGTCGTAAGAGGAAGCTATCTCCCGTTCGTCATCAAACATGCATTGTTCCCTCTCGGAACCACGAGCTTCTAGTGAGTTGCTCCGGCTTTTGAAGGGTGTGTGTCCAAATTTTCATCAAACAGGCCGATTTTTTACCACATCATCTTGGTGGCATGACATTACATCAAGCAAGGTTTGATGTTTTTCTGATCATTTTTTAATTTTATGGAATTAAAATGTCATGGCACTCCATGCATGTGTCCATGCTGTGAGACCAATATGTTTGAAAATTCCTTCTAATTTACTGCACATGGAATTAACTCACAAAAAGTACACAAATATGATTTTTCAAACCGTTATGGTTAGCCGTTGCATGTAGATGTAGTTCAAATTTGAATTACGGTCATTAAATGGCTAGAAAATCACTTAAATGTCTTCAAAAGGTCAAATGACCCTTGAAAATTTCTATTCACATGACAGTTGTATTAGTAAATGTTACACGTAGAAAAAAATTGAAGGTCGTAAGAGGAAGCTATCTCTAGTTCGTCATCAAACATGTCTTGTTCCCTCTCAGAACAATGAGCCTTCTAATGAGTTGCTCCGGTTTGTGAGGGGTGTGTGTCCAAACTTTTGGCAAACAGGCCAATTTTTACCACATCAACTTGGTGGCATGACATTACATCAAGCAAGGTTTCATGTTTTTCTGATAATTTTTTATTTTTTTGGAATTAAAATGCCATGGCAGTCCATGAACGTGTCCATGTCATGAGACCAATATATTTGAAAATTCCTTCTAATTTGTTGCACATGGAATTAACTCGCACACAAGTACACAAATACGGTTTTTCAAACCGCTATGGTTAGCCGCTGCATGTAGATGTAGTTCAAATTTGAATTACGGCCATTGAATGGCTAGAAAATCACTTAAATGTCTTCAAAAGGTCAAATGGCCCCTAAAATTTTCCAAATTTTCACATGACAATTGTATTAGTGCATGTTACACGTAGAAAACTTTTGAAGGCCGTAAGTGGAAGCTATCTCTCGTTCGTCAAACGGGCCAATGTTCCCTCTCAGAACAACGAGCCTTCTAATGAGTTGCTCCGTTTTGTGAGGGGGTGTGTGTGTCCAAACTTTCGTCAAACGGGCCAATGTTTTACCACATCATCTTGGTGGCATGACATTACATCAAGCAAGGTTTCATGTTTTTCTGATCATTTTTTAATTTTTTGGAATTAAAATGACATGGCACTCCATGAATGTGTCCATGCCGTGAGACCAATATGTTTCAAAATTCCTTCTAATTTATTGCACATGGAATTAACTCGCACACAAGTACACAAATACGATTTTTCAAATCGTTATGGTTAGTCGTTGCATGTAGATGTAGTTCAAATTTGAATTACGGTCATTAAATGGCTAGAAAATCACTTAAATGTATTCAAAAGGTCAAATGACCCTTGAAATTTTCCAAATTTTCACATGATAGTTGTATTAGTGCATGTTACACGTAGAAAATATTTGAAGGTTGTAAGAGGAAGCTATCTCCCATTCGTCATCAAACATGCATTGTTCCCTCTCAGAACCATGAGCCTTCTAGTGAGTTGCTCCGTTTTGTGAGGGGGGTGTGTGTGTCCTAACTTTCGTCAAACAGGCCAATTTTTTACCACATCATCTTGGGGGCATGACATTACATCAAGCAAGGTTTCATGCTTTTCTGATCATTTTTTAATTTTTTGGAATTAAAATGCCATGGCACTCCATGCATGTCCATGGCGTGATACCAATATGTTTGAAAATTCCTTCTAATTTACTGCACATGGAATTAACTCGCACACAAGTACACAAATATGATTTTTCAAACTGCTATGGTTGTCGTTGCATTTACATGTAGTTCTAATTTGAATTACGGTCATTAAATGGCTAGAAAATGACTTAAATGTCTTCAAAAGGTCAAATGGCCCCTGAAATTTTCCAAATTTTTACATGACAGTTGTATTAGTGCACGTTACACGTAGAAAAAATTTAAAGGCCATAAGAGGAAGATATCTCCCGTTCGTCATCAAACATGCATTGTTCTCTCTCGGAACCACGAGCCTTCTAGTGAGTTGCTTCGGTTTGTGAGGGGTGTGTGTCAAACATGCCAAATTTTTACCACATCATCTTGGTGGCATGACATTACATCAAGGAAGGTTTCATCTGTTTCTGATCTTTTTTATTTTTTGGAATTTAAATGCCATTGCACTCCATGCTTAAATATGTTATAGCCGTTAGACCAATATGTTTGTAAATTTCTTCCAGTTTACTGCACGTGGAATTAAATCACACACAAGTACACAAAATATGACTTTTCAAACCGTTATGGTTAGCTGTTGCATGTACATGTAGTTAAAAATTTTATTACGGTCATTAAATGGCTAGAAAATCACTTAAATATTTTAAAAGGTCAAATGACCGTTGAAATTTTCCAAAAAATTGACATAACAGTTGTATTAGTACTACAAATTTTCTCGTACATCTAAAACAGCATCCGTTGCCACTTTACTCCAAATTCGTCTTTCACGGCTAATAAAAAATATCTACAACATCACACACAGTTGTTTTGTAGGAATCGTTTGTGATGAAATTTCTGGGTCTATTTAAGTCTTCCTCCTTAAACTTCACCGGCTCGTCTGCTCCAGTGCCGGCAACCCCCGAATCCACAAATCCCGATCCCCATTCCCGCACCCCTTTCTTGCAAGGATGACGCCGTGGAAACGCTTCGTGAAGGCCCGTACAATCGTCGCGTCCTCCCCGAGCGCCGCCGCCTGCGCCGAGAGCGGGGCTGCCTACTCCTAGAGTTTCGCCGCTTTCGTCGAGAGGGCGTCTGTGGCAGCCGACGGGGTAGCTCCAGCAGCCAAGACGGCTGCAGCAGCTGCTGTGACGGCGGCTGCAAACGCCGAGAGCGCTCGAGCTGCCGTCCGTGTCGCCGTTGTCGCCCTGGCCCGGGTCGAGGCCATCCACTCCAAGATATTCCTGGCCACCTCGGAATCCAGCATGCAACCCACGTCCGAAAAGGCGGCGGTGGCCATGGAGCACGTGCTTCCTCGTGAGGTCGTCGAGCGGGAGATGGAGATGCAGGAGGTGGCGAAGATCGTGGAGAGCCGGAAGGAGGAGTTGCGCATAGATCGGGTCGAGGTAGAGAAGAGTCTGTCCGTCGAGGAATCGGCGGTGGAGTACCAACGTGAGCTCTGGCGCAGCCACTACTACAAGTACTACAACCTTGAGGGCGGCGCCGAGGACGAGAACGAGGACAGGGACGCGGTCGACTTCAGCAGGGGGACTCAGAGTCCACTAACGGCGGCATGTCGCCAGGACAAGTCATCGGCGTCGCATCTCACACCGGCGATGCATAGGCCAGCTCGGCGGCGGATTTGTTAAAATTATGCGTACTTAGGCTTGTTTTTAATGCTGGTCTTTTGTTAGAGCAATGTTTAGGCCAACTGGCTCTGTTTAATTACTAAAACTAGAAGAACGCCCGTGTGTTGCAACGGGGTCACATTAACTTTAAGAGTTCAATATTACGATATTGGCGACCTTTTTTACCATCAAATCCTCACACACACACTCTCCTCCCTCCCTCTTCCTCACTCTCTCTCCCTCTCTCTCTCTAACACGCACACATAGCCTATTTTCCCCGCCAATAAGACTTACTCAATTGGCACAGGCTTTTAAAAAAATTAGTTATTGCGTATATAAACATAATGCATGTCAAATTTCAGATGTGTAGAAAAATTGAATTCCACTTTAATTGCAATGTATTTAGATAAAAAAAGTAATTCAATGACCTATACTGACTCATCTGATGCACAAAATAAAAGAAGGTGGTTTAAGAATATACAACAGTTTTGCACTTCATCACAAACGATAGATAACACCTGAAAGCGTTTTTATACAGGTGCTATCTACTCCCTCCATTCCTAAATATAAGTCTTTTTCGAAATTCTAACGCGGACTACATACGGAGCAAATAGTTTAACATGTCATATATTTGGAGTGTTAAATACTTCAAACAAAAGGCAAACAAGCCATCACGTTTGACCACATAGATTAAAATATCTGAACCATAAATTTCACATATTAACAGATGAGATTTAAAAATGTAGCGTTACTTATAAATATTACCATGTATAAATAGTTTAACATGTCACATATCATTCTGAAAAAATTACAAATAGATCAATGCCTTTCTATTAAAAAACTTAGCTGCGTAATACGACAACCACAAGGTTTTCAGTAACCATCTTATGGTAGACTAAAAAAAGAATCCAAATAAAAAAAGAAGACCCTAAGGAAGAGTCCAATCAAAACACATGTGATTATGTTCAATACCAAAAGGAGAAGTCGGACTCCTGCTTCTTTCTTACAACTTACTCAGCTCTTTAAAAGAAAACTTTGTGTACTTAGATTGGAAAATAGATTTGTAGTATACATATCAAAAAAAGCTTGGCAAAGATCAATTGATCTAGATTATAATGGTTGAGATCTAAAGTCTAATAATAGTTATGTACCATGTAATTTTTTGGAAGTTAAAAACAAAGAATTTAGTTTTGGTTCTTCGCCTTCTGGGCAAAGGTCGTGACGCAGGACCCTTAGGTTCTTGTCGCTAGTCCTGGCCTTCTCCTCCCTGAGCCAAGCAAAGGAAGCAAGCAAACGAACCGAGCGATGCAGCGTTGAGCTACACAGGAAGAGCAAGTAAGAGGAGGAAATCCAAACTAGATCAAAGCACAAAATCAGTAAATAAGCCATCCATCTCACTGGTCCTGTCTACAAAAGCAATTTTCCTCATATCCCAGGTTGGCAACCAATTTGTTCCACATACCAACACGAACCTCGAGTAGCAGTGGGCGGCGTTGGTGCACGGCACCCGTATGGACTCCATTAGCCTCTCCAGTGCGATGTTCCAGTGATAGCCACTGGTCAACCGGACGTGACACACATGGCACCTCCTTGCAGCCATCATCTTGTCGCGGCACCGCGAGCATATGGTATGACCGAAGCCACACTGCACCCGAGCAGAAATGACGTTCCAGTGTTATTGGTACACAAACTTGTGATGGATCGGCCTAGCATGGACGACGAGCGTACGCACTTGGAAGACCGGTGGCTTGAGAGGGAGGTAGCAGATGCCGCAGTTGAGGGTATCGGCGTCATCCACTATCATAGTATCATGTTTGCAAGCGCCATGCGCTTCGCTGCCGGCTCCATCGTACCTGGAACCCGAGATGGTCGTCGTTCTTGTTCTTCTTCTCTTTTTTTTCCTCTGGAAATACTAACCACATCTCCTCCCTCTTCGGTGGTCTCGGGCCAACACCTTGAATCTGGAGGTATCGCGGGCGCTCCTCCTGATGCCACAAACCCTCGCCGCCGACTGCCTCACATGGATGGCCGTCTTGTCCCGCATCCTGTCTTGTACCGCAACATCGACACCAGCACCACTGATCCCCGTTCCCAGCACCACCCTGCCATCGCAAATTAAATAGGTACATAAATGCTTTCATGATGAGGTTTATTTGTCATGATAGGTATATGCACGTGCGTTCCATCGGGCATTAATTTTTTTTTTAAGCGACAGGGGAACATATGGGCACACATCATGATGCAAATCAAATAACAAAAAGGAGATTATGTTTTGGTTATGAAGCATAGAACTTCTGACAACTTTGTCCTAAGATATACTAAAGCCAAAGAATATCATAGAGGGAAATCAAATTATCTGAATGACATGATGTTATTTCACAACATAAGTTAAATGTACATTTAAAATTTAAAATTTCCAATTGGTTATCTTTACATGTAAATAAAAAGGTGGGAGTCAATATTACAATACGCTTACCAAAAATGTTCCTCTACGAAAAATTATCATGAAGAATCACCTGGCAAGAATAAAAACTGAGAGCAAGTCTGCAAAATAACAAATTGTTAACAATATGTTCAGTAATATAAATCTCACTGTTCTTGCACACCCTTGAGACTTGAGAGCATATCATTTTTTCCCTTCAGACTATACTCTCGTCTATGAACAGAAAAAGAAAACCATAGAAACTAAATTCAAGTCTGCAGAATAACACAAAGCATCACTAACAGTTCAGTACCATGTGAATGGAGACATACCATTCCATCCTTTTTACCTTCTGACTGCACTTCTATTTGTGAGAATTCCAGTAAGTAGATGGGAAATTTAGCAAAATACAACCATTGGAATATGGGAAGCCGTATAAACTGAATAATGTAGATAATATCACATGTGCATAATTGGCCTCTAAGATGGAACAAAACTGAATACTACCCAAAACAACACACAAATATTACTGACACTTTTAAAATTTCATATCTCTCCTATACTACCTAATAAATTCAAGTTGTATACACCTTTTCCAATTGCACAAAAATTTAATTCAGCTTCTAAAGTCTGCAATAGCCCCATAATTCAAAATAGTCTGCAATACCCCCATTACTAACTCTAGTTCAGCAAATCCCTGAGGAAGAGTCATTGGTGAGGATGGGCTAACTCCGCCATATACCATAACTATTCTCAACTACCATATCCAGAAAAATTATTGTTAATTTGACAGGATACCAAAATTGAGTTACAAATAGAAATAACAAAAGTAAAATGTCAAGCATAAGTAGTCTATTCAGAGGAATCATTCCCAAAAGCAATTTTGAGCCGAACACCAGAGCACAGCAAGTTGTGACAGCTCACATCCCAAATGATAGCAGATTTATTTAAACTGCCAGTGGCATCACAGTACAAACGTTAAAACCAGTAGCATCACACAGGAACACTGTACAGTCAGTTAATGCATGCATACCTGCCAGTAACCTTGCTGCCATCACTGCTCACACTCCTCTGTGTGTCCTTCATCGTCATCTTTCCTTCGACCTATTGCTTCGGCAACTCCAACAACACGTTGTTGCTCCAAGAAATCAGTGAACACCACAGAGAGGGGCGTACTTGGATCCTAAACTCCAAGCAAACAATTAATTAAGATCCCTTGCACACACACAGACACACACATAGAGAGAGAGAGATCAGGGTATCCCAGGGTGAGGGATGAGAGAATCTGACCAACGAAGCGCGGCGCCAGTTGTGTGTCGCCGACTCGCCACTGCCGCTGCAGAGATAACACGACCATCGCCGGAAGACGCACAATCTGTCGGAGCTCGCTCGCTCGGAACCGGCGAGGAACGCCGCCGCCAAGAACTTGGAGTTCAAGCCCCGCCGCTGGACCTCCTCTCGCGCCTCCTAGATCATCTCCACACCGTCCCCGGAACAGGATTCGACTCCTACTCGCCTCCTCAGCCGGATCTGGCCGGAGATCGCCGTCGCCGCGTCCGGCGGCGCGCAGCAGCGTGGCGGTGGGTGGCGGGGCGCTGGAGGTGGGGGGTGGCGCGCAGCAACATGGTGGCGGGTGGCGGCGCACCGGAGGCGTGGGAGGGGTCGTGCGGGTGGGGGGTTCTTTTTTTATTTTCTCTCTTCGTTAGGAATGTAATGCGTACTTTATTAGTATGGAAGGAGATCGGTGGGAGAAATAAATCGGAGAGGGAGGTGATTTGTTTGGAAGGTGATCTTCTTTATATGGTATTATTTTTGAATTCTTAGTTATCAAATATTTACATGATTAAATTGAATCGACACCTGCCAGATCAAGCACGAATATATGGTAACTAATCTGATGGGTCTATGTGGGTGGTGAAGCGAAAAGGCAGGTGGGAGGGAGACGAAATAAAACCAGCGAAATAAAACCAACGAAAGTGGTGAGACGAAAAAAAACGAACAAAAAATAACCGGCGGACTATCCACCAACTGCTCCATTAGGAGTAGAGATTGCTCGATTCAGTAAGTCTGGTATGTGTGTTGTACGCTCTTTTGTGTGCCCAAATTAGCAAGCGGTGTTAAATTATGCAATGACGTACCCAGGGAAATTTCCACCAAAATTTGAATTATCAAACTCATCCCATGCGCATAAAGGAGAAGAATCGTTTGCGATGCACACTATCGTTCAAAGTGAATGATGTCCGGCGAGACCGCGCGCAAAGTTTCCCTCCACATTTCGAATTTTTTGGCCTACCGCCGAAATATCTACCCTCCCCCCTTCCCCGTCCTCTTTTCTCCCCGACCACAAGTCACATTTCCCCTATTTCCCCCTTCCTTCCTTCCTTCCTAAGCTATAGCCACTTCCTTGCTTGCTTCCTTGCTCTCGCCGTCTCGCATCCTACCGCCGGGGTCGCCATGGTCTTCTTCAAAGACCTCTCCAGCGGTTCCTCCTCCTCCGAAGACTCCTTCACCACCCGGGTATGCCTCTCTTATCCCTCTCAGGCTATGACTTGGAATGAAGGATTTTTACCCGACGATCGATTTGAGTCATTTCTTCCTCTTGTAGTTCCCTAGGGCCATCAATTGCAACGAATGGAGCGGGGTGGCTAAAGATCTGTCTGCTCGTTGTCACCATCAATATCCATGAATGAAGCTAGTTGCATTTGAATCTGTGGACAGTGGGAGGAAGTTTTTGGCATATGCAGAGAAGGTTAGACCCTCTTTCATTGCTACAAATCATTTGTTAGATGTGATTCAGACATTGTCACGGTCCCAATCCATTCATACCACACCTTCAACCAAACGCATCCTAAGACAATGTCACAGTTTGTACCTAGTATCTAAAAATATTGCCATCTCATCAGCGGTGCCATTAGAAAATCATTTGGCACCGCTTCAGCAGTTTGTGGAGCCAACTTGTCCACACATCCGAGCAGCCAAGTAGTAAAATATTAAATCTTTATGGCACGAAGGAGCTGGGCGTCAGAGCAACTAGGTGCTCCGGAGTTCGGGTCCCTGATTTTTTTCTGCTGCATCGGCTCGCTAGGGCAGGGTACCGGTGCGAGATGTAGCAACAGTTGTCTTTACACTAGTTTTGGCATACATAGTGGACGGCCTTAGTGCTATTAGTTCTATGTTACTAAATTTGTGCATGTACACACCTGTTAGTATCAATTTACTGTCATCCAAACACTGTCGCTATGCTGTTGCAGTTATATTTACCTTCCTCTTAAAATGTTCAATTTGTTATTTATAGTACATGAGTAAGAACTTGTAGCGTTGTTGTAGTTAATTGTAGCTTCTGGTCTTTCATAATTTGGTTGTTGTCTCAGTAGCAATTAATTCATTTACACATTGATCTTTTTGAGAAGATATGTCATAATTAACCTGTTTCTTCAGTTTTCCAAAATAAGTATTTGTGATTTTCTATGTTGCTATAAACCCATTTTTCTTACAATTGTTACTGATCTAGTTTTAAATATTATAGGATGAATGGAAGTGTTCTTACTTGGAGTAGGTTGATCAAGAGTGGCCACAGTCTTTAAAGATCTGCCTAGCAAAGCTTTGGAGCATGTATCGGGAAGAGAACAGAGGTAGGCTTAGAGAAAGTGTTATCAACGCTGAAGAATATTTGAAGATGCGGGATAAAAAGAGGAAAGTGGTGAATGAGCTCAGATTTTTTAAATCAGACTTTGCTAAGATGGTATTAGCGAAGGAGGAGGCACTTTCCCAGCTGGCCAGTGCAAAGCAGGTTCTTACTGAACTGAAAGCATAGGTGGATAAGGAGAGCCTGGATGATCTCGGTTAGGGAAATGAATATAGTGTTCTTATGAAGTTGAACTATCTATATATTGTACTATGCCGTTTTCCGGTAGCTATCATACTGTGATGTTAAAATATATATCTATGTGCCTGATATGAAATTGGCAAACAGATGTTCGATATGAAATGTGAATTTGCGTAATACTGGAATTATTAATTGTAAACTAATAAATCTGCTAAATGGGTCATGGAACTTTGCAATTCTAGAAGTAAAAGCGCTTGTGGTGGATAGCCCAATACCACACGGTTTTCTTCATCAAATCATGTGTGATATAGTTGATAAAAACAAACGGTTAACCAAAGGCAGAGCGTGTGTGATAGTTACACCTATCACACACGAGCCTATATATAAACCTGTGTGGGATGTACATACAAATGAAAACGTTTTCTCTGGATTGACTGTGTGAGATGTACATACGAACGGAAACGTTTTCCCTAGATTGACAGTGTGAAAAGTACATACGAACGGAAATGTTTTACCTGGATTAACTGTGTGGGATGTACATAAAAACGGAAATGTACTACTTGGATTGACTGTTTGTGATATACATACGAACGGAAATGTTTTTCTGGGATTCACCGTGTGGGATATACATACGAACGGAAACAATTGGGTTTCGATGCCTCGCCCGATCGCACACGAGCTCATTTTTCCCCAGCCTGTGTGTCAGGAGGGCCTATCCCCGACGGTTTCTGGGTCATGTGGGAAGGACCCCTCTATCGACCAAACTCACTTGGTGACGGTTTCAAATGTTATCGCAAAAAAGGGTTAAAAACCATTTGTATAGCACCGACGCATACCCGTAATTCACTATCACACCAGAACAGTCCCTTTAGATGGCCAACTTCATCAACCAAATACCTGAAGGAAAAATCTGAATCTCGCTCTCGCCTCGCCACCATGTGATTGATCACCGTTTGAGCATCCCCGGAAGCAATTAATTCCTGCTTGTTAGCATGGCAGAAATTGTAAATGTCCCTCTTCGTGCATCCAACCTCATCATATCCACCATATTGCATGCACAAAATATCCATAATATGGTGTTTCCTAATCCCTGATTTTTCCATGTCTGCAATGTCCGCTTTCTGCTCATCGTTAATTCTTCTGTGTGAACGCAAAACACACGACAGATCCCATGGGGCTAGAGGATGGTTGTGTTCATCAATGAAATCCTTCACAAACCACTGACCTGTTTCCTCATGTCTTGCAATCACCAATTTAGCTTTACACCCTACACGAGTTATACTCGGTGGCCTCCTCTTTCTATCTTCCATCTTCCTCTTCATGTGCTTCTCTTCACGACCACACACAAATTTCCTAAAAATTATATGGCAGTGGGATGGATCCCACTCAAGACCATATTTATTATAGAATCTATAACATTCATCCTCACTATTAAACATCTTGTTGGCAATATGATAGTACTCCAGCATTGAATCGTGACTTACATCCGCCATGTCTTCCTGCATCACCATTCAGATGAATAAAAATCTGAAACGACAAACAAAAATGCATGCAAAACCCAGTACGAATTCTTGCGTGGAATTTTAAACTTTGCTCCTTGTACATGTTATGGCAAGCGATCATGAACATCCATAAACTGGGTCCCCCATAAACTAGTGAAGTGACCATGGATGATAAAAATTCTAAATTGAATTGCATGCACTAGGGAAACCTAAATCGATGATGACTAAACAAATCTAAGTAGGAAGTGCAGGCTACGAATCCAAGTAAGTTGAGATTCGGGCGATTCATACCTTAGGATGCAAGTCCGGAAGCCATGGGATCGACGGGGGGCGAGTTCCTATAGCGTCGCCGCCGTCGCTGCCGACACTGCCGTCGCAGATGTGACGCCTTATTCTTCTTCTTGCCGTCGGGCACGTCTTTTATAGTGAAGGGTACGAGGAGGAGGACGAGGACGACGCCGACGACGGTAAATTGGTTTCCTCTCGCTGGACTCGTCGGACAGAAGGAAGGGGACGAGAACGAAGACTTGACCTCCTGGATCGACTAGGCGTGGTTCTAGTGGACGTGATCGGTTGAAACCACAATATTTTACCCTAGACCATTATGCTCTTCTCGGATTAAACTAATTAGGTTTATTCATTTTTAACCTCCCACCAGATCAGACGGCTAATAAAAATCTAAAGGGCAAGTACTCGAAAGTACTTCCAGTACTACGCCAATCACTGTAAAAGATCTCCTCAAATATATTCCATACATCTTTGTAGTCGAAACAAGATAGAGACCAATCGTCCCATTTTCCCTGGAGATTTGGGATGGCACATAGATTATCATAATCGACAACTAGAGCCATGGTCGCTTGCTCAACGTATAGCTTGATCCCTTCAGCAATTGCATAGCTCTCGGCCTCTTCTGGATCGTGGCTTCTACCTCCAGGAACTGCAGCTGCCATGAGGACGTCTCCTTTAGAGTTTCAGACCGACCATATACCCGAAAAAAAAAAAGACCGACCATATACCCGATCATCGAATTCTTTGTGATTGTTTCGAAGCTTGCGTCGGCATTTAGCTTGGCCCACCCCTCTGGTGGAGGGCACCAGCTTGGGTTGTTTTTCCATCAGCTTGAGGTGCATATTTCAAGGCAAAAGCTCTTTTCCCATCCCATTATCCACTACTTTCTCCAGAATATTCCAAAGCAATAATCTCGCATTTTTTTCCCCAAAGCAATAGGTGAAGATTGATAAGATAATTCACACAAGCATCAATACTTTCCTTCCCATCACTATTATTCGCACAAAGCCAGAAGATAAGTAATATGCGTGCTTGCATATCCGGTTCCACGTGTTTCATGAGCTCAAACAACTCCATCGGGGTTACTTTCTTGTCGTTGGTTAGATGAGATGGCAATTGGTCGTACGATTAACCAACAAATTGTGTGCCTGGTTTTCGTATGACAGATCTCCATTAGTTGCGATTTAATCCTGAATATTAGTATTACCTGAAATTTTGCTTCTCACGGACTCTATAATTTTGTACTGTTTCACCTTCTCATATGACATGTTTCCCTTTCAAAAGAAATTGATCATTGCCATTAATCATACTGCAAGTGCTGATATGGTTCGCTTGTGAGTAAATAGATGTACTCTTCAAATTACAATTGTTTTCAAGTACTAAGCATCTTGATTTCATGGTACATGAATTTTGTTTCTTTGAAAGAAGCATCCATATGCTTCGACCACACAGATTTTTGGTCTCCTGTACTACTAGTCGAGCTTGCTTCCAAAATCATATAATTGGACCTCACATACAACCAAAATACAGTCATGGAGTGGCGTCGGGAACAGGACTCCTCTCAAAGTTTAAAGTTGACCGGTTTCGCAGGTAGGAAGAATGCGGAGTCACGATCATACAAAAAAGTTGTCGTAAAGTTTCGTTGGTCGTTCCGTCTGTTGACCCTATCTATGTTTCTACGATGGCCCAAGAAAACGCTCATTTTTCAGCCGTAGAGAGACTTTTGAATTGTGAAGTACCATTACGAGCTCAATATATAAGAGTGTTACTCTGTGAAATAACTCGAATTTCAAATCATTCACTTGCTTCGACTACTCATGCTATGGATGTGGGAGCATCAACTCCGTTCCTTTGGGCTTTTGAAGAGCGGGTTCATATTGTTATGAAAGCAACTTATATTATTAGGAGGCCAATGCCAACATACATACACATACATGAAGATGCCAAAAGGCTACAAGAGGATGCCAAGAGACTAGAATGCAAAAGGCCAAAAGACATCACTTAATATAACTCTAACACCCCCCCTCAAACTCATGGTGGATCCACAACACTGAGTTTGGAGAGATGAAATCGATGTTGCGCTCTAGTCTGAGCCTTCGTGAAGAAGTCCGCTAGCTGTAACTCAGAAGGCACGTACTGAAGAGCAACAACATGATCCTGCACAGCAGCACGCACATAAGAAGCATCAACACCAATGTGTTTGGTAAGCTCATGCTTCATGGGGTCCCGCGCAATACTGATAGCACCTGTGCTGTCTGACAAGAGGGTGGTAGGTGTAGTAACAGAAACACCAAAATCCTGCAGTAACCATCGTAACCAAGTCACCTCAGCCGTCAAAAGAGCCATAGCTCGCAACTCGGCCTCAGCACTCGAACGAGAAACTGCAGTCTGTTTCTTCGTCTTCCAGGAAATGAGGGAACCACCAAGAAAGACACAGTAGGCAGAAAGTGAACGGCGATCCGTAGGATCACTAGCCCACGTAGCATCCGAATAGGCCTGGAGCTGTAACGAGCTGGAACGCGGGAAAAAGAGACGATGAGAGATCGTGCCACGAAGATATCGTAGAACGCGAAGAAGGTGACTATAATGAACTGAAGTGGGAGCAGAAACAAACTGACTCAGAATATGGACAGGATAGGAAATATCTGGACGAGTGACAGCAAGATACACAAGACTCCCAACAAGATGACGATAACGTGTCGGATCAGACAAGGGCTCACCATCAGAAGCACGAAGGTGAACATTGAGCTCCATAGGAGTCTCAGTAGTGCGCTCATCACTAAGAGCCGCACGAGTAAGAAGACCCTGGATATACTTTTCTTGAGAAATAAAAAAGCCTGCAGAGGTGGAGGAAACCTCAATCCCAAGAAAGTAACGAAGAGGACCAAGATCAGACATAAGGAACTGCTCATTAAGACGGGCCTTGACAAAGGCAATGTACTCAGAATCGTCGCCGATGATGATCATATCATCAACATATAGAAGAAGAAGAGTGCGACCATGAGCAGAAAGGTGGACAAACAACGCTGGATCGTGATCACTGGGTGAAAAACCAGCAGCAGTGACCACAGAGGCAAAACGCTCAAACCAAGTGCGAGGGGCTTGCTTAAGGCCGTAGAGAGAGCGACGAAGACGACAAACCATGCCATCAGGAACTGAATACCCAGGTGGTGGCTGCATATAAACCTCCTCATGCAACTCACCATTAAGAAAGGCATTTTTAACATCAAGCTGTGACACGGACCAGTGGCGAATAGAGGCCACGACGAGAAGTGTGCGGACAGTGGTCATATGAGCCACAGGAGCAAATGTCTCATCATAATCACGACCATGCTCCTATTGAAAGCCGCGAGCCACAAGACGAGCTTTATAACGCTCAAGAGAACCATCAGAGCGAGTCTTAATCTTATAGACCCACTTACAAGTTATGGGATGAACATGGGGAGGAAGAGAAACCAGATCCCATGTGCCGTTGCGCTCAAGTGCGGCAATCTCCTCTGCCATCGCAAACTGCCATTCAGGATGAACAAGAGCATCACGATAAGAGGTAGGCTCAAGTACAACCGAAAGGCCATATCGGCTAGGAGAATAGCGGTCAGGAGGAGGGCAAGGTCGAGCCCGAAGACCATAAGTCGGCTGGGACGAGGAAGACGGTGCACTAGAAGTAGATGGCAGGTCAGTAGATTCATCCATAACACATCGACGACGGGTATAATGAAAAGGAAAAGTGGGATGAGAAGGAACCACCGGAGGTGATGGAGATGGAGAAGACATTGGTGATGAAGGTGGAGTGTCATGCAATAAGGAAGGAGAAGAAACGATAGGAGAAGATGGTGTCGGATCTGCAATAGTGGGACGAGAAGGAGGAGTAGGAATATGAGGCATAGAGGGAGGTCTATCAGGAAACGTGAGAAAAGATATATCCTCTACTGAAAAGGTCGAAGAGGATGGTCGTGGGTAGAATGGACGAGACTCATCAAAAGTCACATCCCTAGAGATACGCATCCGTCGACCGACAGGATCCCAACACCGATAACCCTTATGTTCATCACTGTAGCCCAGAAAAACACACTCAACAGACTGAGCGGTTAGTTTGGTGCGTTCTCGGGGGGCAAGGAGAACATAACAAACACAACCAAACAAACGAAGAGCAGAATAATCAGGAGAATGATCAGAAAGATGCTCTAGAGGAATACCTCCCTGTAGAGCAGATGAGGGTTGAATGTTTATGAGATATGTGGCGGTGGAGACAGCCTCAGCCCAGAAATGAGGCGGAAGAGAGGCGGAATCATCATCGCACGAGCTGTCTCAAGAAGGTGACGATGCTTGCGCTCAGCCACGCCATTCTGAGCGTGAGCGCCGGGACAAGAGAATTGAGCAAGAGTACCCTGCTCGGCAAGAAAACCACGCAACATTTTGGAGATATACTCGCCAGCAGAATCAGCACGAAACACGCGAATAGGTGTAGAGAACTGAGTGTGGACCATGGCGGCAAAACGCTTATAAATAGAGAGAACCTCGCTACGAGAAGACACGAAGTAAAGCCAAGTGTAGCAAGAGAAATCATCTATAAAAATAATATAGTAGCGATGGCCCCCTTTGGAAGAGAAGGGAGCCGGACCCCACACATCTGAATGTACTAAATCAAAAGGGCGCTGCGACACTGACTCGCTAGTAGGATAAGGTAACTGAACTTGTTTACCAAGCCTACAACCCTGGCATTGTAAGGAGACATCTCCTGAGACAGGCCCTAGAAGACCACGACGAACTAAAGACGATAGTCGAGAACCACAAAGGTGACCAAGTCGATGATGCCATTGCTGGAAGGAGCTGGTAGTTGAAGCGGCAAAGGCAGATGGACTGGCGAGTGTGGTGGTAGCGGAAGGAACATTAAGCCATTCCAACTCCCAAAGCCCCTGAGAATCACGGCGGCGCGGGCCAGCCCCAACCAGAGCCTTCGTGTGACGATCCTGGATAGTGCAAGAATCAACGTCAAGAATGACACGACAACCAGAATCAGTAAGCTGACCCGCAGAAAATAGGTTCATGGTAAGGCGAGGCACATGAGAAACATCTAGAACATAAAAGGAAGAAGTGGCAAGAGTGCCTCGACTCACAACAGGAAGAGGAGTACCATCAGCAGTAAGAACATTAATTGGAAAATCGAGAGATCTACGAGAGGACAAGATAGAAGAATCGGAGGACATATGAAATGAAGCTCCAGAATTCAGAACCCATGGGGATGTACCTGACTGTGTAGACAGTGGTCGCTCAGCACTAGAAGCACCAGTCACAGAGCCTGCAGTACCTGTCGAAGAACCTGAAGCAGCAAGTAGACGCTTGAGCTTCACAATATCTTGCTCAGTCAAGGAGAAAGTAGACGGCGTCGAGGAAGAAGCACGAGTCCCAGAAGAAGAATTGCACTCCCTATTACGCATATCACGCTTCTTCTTGAAGCAGTCAGACTCGGGGTGACCATCCCTGTTGCAGTAGTCACAATGAGTACGAGGACGAGAGCGGCCTTCACGAGAGCGGGCCTCACTACCCGGAGGAGTGGGCAGTAGCGGCGGAGCACTGGAGCGAGAAGACACTAGTGGAGTAGCACCTCGAGTAGAGAGCACAGAGGGAACCTGAAGCAAACCAGCACCACGGAGGCGAGTCTCCTCAGCACGAAGCTCAGAAAGCACCTCAGAAATAGGAACCCGGCCACGAGCAAACAACTGAGCACGTCGAGGCTCAAACTCCCCACGGAGCCGTGACAAGAACTCATAGACACGCTGAAACTTCAAGTCTGACCTCACAGTCTGGCAACACGGGCAAGTGCCACAAACAGTAGTGCGAAGGGAGTCAAGCTGGCGCCAGATAGCAGAACTCTGAGTGTAGAACTCATCAATAGTGGAGTCTCCCTGTTGAAGAGCATGCTCCTGACGGACCACAGACAAGTAGAGAGCATCACCAGAGGGCTGATAGCGCTGACGAAGATGAGTCCACATCTCAAAGACAGTACCGAGGCCTATAAACTCAAAAGCAAACTGAGGCAAAACACTGGAAGTGAGAACAGTCGCAGCACGAGCATCATCATCACACCACTGAGTGTAAGCAGCCAGATCGTCACGATAAACAGAAAGAGCATTTGAATAATCCAAGACCTCTTGGTCATAAGCGGCATCCGCATCATCAGCAGCAACCCTGGCTGCAGCCCTATCAGCATCAGAAGCATCTGCGTCAATAGCCGGTGGTGTCAGCGGTGGGGTAGGAGCCACAGGAGGCACTGGGCGCGGAGGACAGGGGACCTCACCGGAAAGAACACCCCAGAGACGAATGCCACGCATGTGAATGCGCATAAAAGCAACGAACTCAGCATAGTTAGCCCCGTCAAATATCACTGGGCAGCGCGGGATGGCAAAATAGCCAGATGACGCCATAGACACGCTGAAACAGCAGCAACCACTCACGTGACCACACGAGCGCCCTGCAGGCAGCTGCGGAAGACAGCAGCCTCGCGGACGGGGCCGGCGGCCGGTAGCAGCAGCGCAGATGGGGCGGCGACCGGTGGAGCCGAAGAAGACAACAGTGATGCAGACGAGGCCGGCGGCCGGGCGGGGAAGGAGCGGTTGACCTCCGATAGCTACTGCCTCTGCTCGATTGAGAGATGAACTGACAGGCGGCTCGAGCAGGCTGCAGCGACGGGCCGGCCTGCAGCGACAGAGCCGCGATCTGGAGTTGAAGATGCCCGGACACGAAACAACAGCAGCAACGCACGCACGCGTGACCACTCGAGCACCTGCAGACGGCAGCAGCGGCGCCGACGAGGCCGGCGGCCGGCAGCTGTGGAAGGCAACAGCGCCGCTGACGAGGCCGGTGGTCGGCAGCCGCGGAGGAAGACAAACGGCCGGCGGCGACCTTGGAGGAAGACAAGCGGCCAGCGGCTCAATCGATCGGGACGAAATCCGATATAGAATCCAACACAGCGATGGATGAGCTAGCTAGCATGGACGTGAAGCGCCTGTAGCTGGAGATGGACATAGGCAAAAGCAAAATCACGGGCCAGCAGAACAGAGAGCAACGGCGGCCGTGGAGAAGATTGGACCGGAAGCAGCACGAGTTGCGCGTGCGGAAAAAAAAAACCTAGAGCTCTAATACCATGTTATGAAAGCAACTTATATTATTAGGAGGCCAATGCCAACATATATACACATACATGAGGATGCCAAAAGGCTACAAGAGGATGCCAAGAGACTAGAATGCAAAAGGCCAAAAGACATCACTTAATATAACTCTAACACATATCAGGTTGAAGAAACTGAATGCAGCCAAGGGAAATGTCAAGATCTCCGTGGGTAGGAAAACATAGGCCCGGTTTAAAAAAAGAAAACATCTAGGCCGGGATCCTGATTGTTATCCGGACAAATGTTGATGCCACCATAGTTCAGTGCTACAATTGCTAAATGCAATGTCGTAGAGACTGTTTCAAGTCCAATTACATATTCTTTAAACTCAGCCGTGTGTGCTTCGTTTGTGTAAGACAACAGTGAGTGTCCCAGGACACTCTACTTCGCAAAAGAATTGCCAAACAAAAAGAACTACACAAACTAAGATCAATGCGTACTTCTCTGAGAACTCGTTCAAAGGCGCAGATGACATGTTACTGATATTTACTCAAATGATCACAGTTATAAATCACATCCAGATGTCCACGGCAACGTACATTGCTGCTGTTACGCTGTAGCATTTGAAATTCCAAATTCTCAAGCTCGAATCATGTGCACCAGAGCTGCCGAAGCAAACTTCCCAGGTACAGATAGATAGGTAGCCAAGCAACATAGAAGAAGAATCTGCAGCCAAGAGACTGGAGCCAAGCTACTGGAATCTCCCATAACCCACTACGAGAATAAGACTACTCTTCCAACATAAACCAACCGTCACTTCTAAGATGAGAACGCACACGACACCTTTTTAACAGTGAACATAATTCTGACCAGCCTACTACACCTTTTTAACAGTGAACATAATTCTGACCAGCCTACTGGTTGCTACCTAGGCGTTGGTCGATAAAACTGGACACCAGTAAACTCTGGGAAGTAACCACAACGCTGGAGGCTCACTGAAGGTTTTATTGAATCAGGTGCATATTATGCAAAACACTAGACTAGACCGACTCCAACTTTTGAAATAGCCTAGCACAGTCCGTAGCAAAAAGTGACCCGTTTTAGACAATAGCGACATCAAGTTACGGAGTTTTGCCAATGGTTCTTTCCGCACCAACAAATACCATATATAGGATAATTATTAGGTCTTAGGGTAAGTTTGGTTTGAGCCCTGGGTTGACCCACCAAATATTTGACTAGCCAAATTTTGGTCAAGGTTTTGTGTGCCCATGAGCTGGGCAATATTAGCTTTAAAAATGAACTAGTGGTATGAAGCCATTGGCATGCCAAAAAGTTGTCAACCATCCAAACCATGACCAAAGTTTTGGTCACAGCCAAAAATTTCGGTAAGGTACATGTTGGCTACGAATCAAACATACCCTAAGTTCTAATTATCCAATCTTTCACATGACCGTTGTGTCGTCACCTTATTGCGTCGTCACCTTATTCATCATAAGTGTTCCATGCAGTTTCTTGTAAAACTACCCCAGCAACAGAACCATTGTGTTTCACATCCCCTTTTTTACCTGCACCAGAAAAATAGCACCATGTTTCAGTCCTAATTGCACTTGAAACTCTACCAACTGGTTCAGAGAGTGTGTTTAGAAGTTACAAGATGACATGAATGGTTTCGCTGTATGTAGGATCTACCTGCATGCATACTATGTTTATCAACTTTATTCATACTGATGTCTTCCCAAAGCAGCTATTTCGTTTGTCTCCAAGACCTCAGAGTGATGACTAACCTAAGAGCATCTCCAACGGCCGCACAAAAATTTCGCGCCCAATAAAAGTTATAGCGCGGCACTGTAGCACTTTTAATGCGCCGGGACCAACATTGCTTTAGCAGACGCACAAAAACGCGCGCCCAAAAAGCACACAGTGCAAATTGTGAAGCGCGCGCAATCCGGAGCCCAAAATATGCTGCGCGCCATAGCGTTTTTCAGAGCGCGCCCAAAAACTTTTAGCGCTACAGCTTCTGCTGGAGCTGTTCCGCGACCAAAAAAATGATTTTTTAGTGCACGGAGCTCTTTTTGGGCGCCTGTTGGAGATGCTCTAACACTGTAAACAACGGTGTCATGCTCTAAATCAAGTTTCAGATGAGTCAATGTTTGGCTTTTAACTTGAAGAAAGTTTCATTTGTTTAAAATAGTGTATCAGATAAGACCTGTCAATCTGGGTAGGAAGAATTTACTTAATAAATACATGGGTAAAAGTTAGTGAAAAGGAATTATTCTGATTTGGGAGCCAAGAAGTGGAAGATCATACGGCAGGATGGCTGTCAGAGGTAGTGGTGGGGCTGACAGAACACGAGGATCGGAAGGCATCGATGTGAGCCTGGCACTTGACACGATCACCCTTGTTCTCCTGCAGGCACTTGCGCAGCGCCTCCACGTCGCACGCTGCAGCAGCCTTCTTCTCACCTTCCCCTCTGACACCACCACCGCTTGTTTTGTCCATCGCCGCCATAGCCGCCGCTACTCAACCTTGAAGCACGGGTCAAAAGGACCAGTCTGTACCCATCATGTGATAATCAAAAGGTAAGCACAATTATGTAAATGTGGAATGTACTTTTGGCATACTTAAGATTCAAGTTGCTCCACCTGAAACAAAGAAGTTGTCTTATTTCTTTTTCTAAGAGAGATTTCAGATCTCTTCAGTAACCAACGTGCATCTGCCCTTAAACTATGGTACCTGATGGAGCAAACAATCAGGAATGGTGTCCATTGAGATCATTGTCTGGAACAAACTCCAGCTACTATGCTTGTGAACCATCTTCAGAAACATTAACATCAACCATAAATCCGTAAATAATTTGTTTACCATTGCTTTGGGTATTTGCCGGCTACAAATTTGAAGAAAATACTTTCTCACGTTTAGTTTGCCCAAAAGACACGATCCTCCGAGAATATGTTAATTCTGTGTTTTATTGGTCCCTAAGCACCAGCACTACTACTCTCCAACTATTCAGCGTTCTATTATTTATCTTTAGCATGGTGAGGTACATAAGTGATCTTCATTGGATAAAGAAATTTCAGCTCGGAGACGTTTACTGTCCAGATGCCTGCTTACAACTACGAAATGTGTGCAAGTAAAAAAAAATCATGGGAGCGCTATGCCCCGCCGCCCCTCACCGTCCTGGTGAGGCACAGCTCCCCACTCAACCCGCGCTACTCTAGCCCTAAGCCTCTAAACTGGTGGGATCCCTAGTCCCTTGGCGATGTGGGACTAAAAAGATCTCTGGTACAAGGCTCGTCGTGTTACCTGCGTGGAGACCCAGCTCCGCCGCGCGCAGGTCACCTCACGGCGCCGGAAGGACGGCGAATTCGCCTTCAACGCACCCGCACCTTCCTCCTCCTTGATCTCCGGTCGCCGCGGATGCTCTTACTCCTGCGTCTCCCCCGCGCCCGCAAACGCCGACCTCGAACGAGTTCACGGAGAGAGATATTTCGCTCGGCGTGGGGAAGAAGGAGGTCGACTGAGGTAGGCGGCTGCGGAGGAGGATTCCGGCCGGCGTGGGAGGAGGAGGCGATGCGATTCGGGGGTTTCTTTCCACTGCTCTCGGCGGTGCTCAAGATTTTTTTTATTATTATTTTGAGACAACTCAAGATTTTGTTACACGGCACTACGGCAGCTACACTCGCTTGGGCTGGTTGCCCGGCCCATCTAGGTGTTTCTTCTTTGTATCTTAATTCTGCAAAAAGATGCGCCTGTCATGAATCGAACCTGGGACCCCGAGACCACTTTTTGGTAGAACAACCACTGCGCCAACGCAGCAGATCTGTTTAAACGGAAATTTCTCTTTCTTTTATGATATCTTCTCCCGCTTCTTGTTTCCCTTTTCTTTTTTCCTTTTTCGTTTTCCTTTTTTCCTTTTCTGTTTTCTGTTTTTTTCATCCTGGTTCGTCCAATTTGTTTGCAAATACATGAACTTTTCTTTTAAATTGATGATTTCTTTCGAAATTCGATGAACTTTTTCTCAAATTGATGAACTATTTTTTAAATTCAGTGAACTTTTTTGAAAATCTATGATTTTTTTAAAAATTGGTGAACTTTTTTCAAATCTGATGAACTTTTTTCCAATTTTGATGAACTTTTTTCAAAATCGTTGACTTTTCCAAATTGGGTGAACTTTTTTTTAAATTTGATGAACTTTTATCAAAATTGATGAACTTTTTCTCAAAATTGATGAACTTTTTTCTCAAATCGAATGAACTTTTTCCAAAATCGATGAACTTTTTTCAAATCGACTGAACTTTTTCCAAAATCGATGAACTTTTTTCAAAATCGATGAACTATTTTTGAATATTGATGAACTTTTTTCAAAATCAATGAACTATTTTTGAAGATTGATGAACTTTTTCTTTTTTTATGAGTTTTTTGTTTTAAATTCGTTATCTTTTGTTTTAACCCATGAACGATTTTTTTTAATTCCTGATTTTTCAGAAAAGATACACATATTTTTTGAACATTCAATGGTTAACTGGTCAGACCGATCAATTGGTGAACTTTTTTTCCTCAAATTAGTGAACTTGTTCTAATTCAAATAGCGCAGCTAGTTCTTAAACAGTGCGCGCTGCATTTGGTCACTAGAAGTTGGGTGGTGTAGTGGTAGCCAGTCTATTGGAGGTTAGTTGCGGGCTGAGTTCGATTCCCCACGATGCCCTGTTTTTGGTGGTATTTTTGCGCTACAGTATTGCAGTACGTGTTTATGGGCCAGCCCACTAAGATTCTCCTATGAGCGCCGGTTAGGTTCGCGGGCGCTTAAGGCGCCGACTAGGACCTCCCCGCTTCACCTCAAAAAACAAAAGAAATGTACGCTCGCTTGGGCTGGGCTCCTGGAAACAGGTCTAAATATAAAGAGAGAAGTACTTCGGTA
>NC_041389.1:414426051-414480772 GCF_002162155.2 Triticum dicoccoides | reverse complement strand
CCGTCCGTCGTAGGGCCGGCCGCCCGTGTACGTCCCGCCCCGTACGCATACCGTGAGGTTCGGTAGTGCAATCGGGAAAGGGGAAAAAACGACGCCCCACCCCGACACCCCATCTCCGCGTACGAAACCCTAGCGACATCAACGCCGCCGTGGTCCACCGCCGTCGCGACGTCGGGCGGCGTCCGTAGTCACCCACGCGTCGTGTCACCGGTGTCGCGTGAAACCGACACCCCTTCCCCGCCTAGGAAACCCTAGCGGCATCAACGCCGTCGTGGTCCACCGCCGTCACGACGTCGACCCCGACGTGCCCGTCTAGTCGCGAGCACCGACGGCGTCCGTAGTCACCCACACGCCGTGTCGCCGGTGAAACACCCAGCGCTCCCGTCAATGTTCTGTCCTGGTACGCGCCCTCCACGACGTGGGTGGCAGCAACACATCAGCGTCGACCCCAGGCGAGGACCCCTCGACGGCGCACAGTAGGTTCTCTGGCTCTTTTTTTCTTTTTGATTTGTCCATTGCATTTTTTTATGCAAAATGATTCCCTACTTAGCTAAATAAGAGAGGAGAGTAGTGACCTCTTAATGACCTCATAATGATTTTGTATGTTCAAATTTGTATGCATGCCACATAGTCATGTCACTGTTGACGAATTTACTGTATTCGCGATAATGTTGTGGAATGTTGGCATTGATCTCACACCTTATTTGTATGTGCATAGATGAGCAAGTGACCGGATACGCCAGTGATGATTTCGGTAGCGATAATGGATCCTCGTCATTGAATGCGAACCAACCTCCCGGAGACAACTATATAAGTCAGGATGAATCGTACAATGGTAATGTAAGTGCCTTCAATGTTGACCAAAACATATTGAATACAAACTAGTTATTTGACACTTACATGTCCTTTTAAATTTGTACAGCTACATGGCAATGATGACGATGAGGAATATGATATAGATGAAAATTTTTATGCAGATAGTGTGAGCCAGGTATGTTGAAAAAATTGTAGAGAAATGATTGACATTAAAATTGTATGACCACTTATTTTACTTTACATGTGCACAGATAAATGCTAATGGTGACAATGAGCGTAATAATATAGATGATGACAATGCCGAGAGCGAGGTCGATGCATCTCGTAGTGGGAGCGGTAGCCAAGTAAGTTCTTTACATTATTTATGGTTAGTAACAATACAAGAACAGATTGACATGCAAGGTTATATGTCATATTTTGCAGGGAGGTGTTGATGGTCCTAGCGGGAACGATGAGCACAGCGATGATGATCAATTTGACCTTGACATGTGCTATGATGAATATCAGCAAGAGTCACTTGATAGGCATTGGGCAGTGATGGTAAAGACATTCAGGTCATTAGACGAGGTGTACACATTCTACAACAAGCACGCGAGAGAACGTGGGTTCAACATCAAGAAGGACTCGCTAAAACGTTTGAAGGATCGCGCAAGGACTCCGTGCTTGAGGAGGTATCTCTGTTCCGCCGCAGGAAAACGACAGGCCAAGTTCTGTACCATGGAAGGTGAAAGGATCGATATAGTTGACTAGAGGGGGGGTGACTAGGCAACTAACAATTTTTAGCTTTTCTTTACCAATTTAAACTTTGCATCAAAGTAGGTTGTATAGATATGCAACTAGGTGAACAACCTATATGATGCAACGACAACAAGCACACGAACAAGCAAGGGATACAACACAAGTAAGCTTGCAAAAGTAAAGGCGCGAGATAACCAAGAGTGGAGCCGATGGAGACGAGGATGTGTTACCGAAGTTCCTTCCTTTTGAGGGGAAGTACGTCTCCGTTGGAGCGGTGTGGAGGCACAATGCTCCCCAAGAAGCCACTAGGGACACCGTATTCTCCTCACGCCCTCACACAATGCGAGATGCCATGATTCCACTATTGGTGCCCTTGAAGGCGGCGACCGAACCTTTACAAATAAGGTTGGGGCAATCTCCACAACTTAATTGGAGGCTCCCAACAACACCACGAAGCTTCACCACAATGGAGTATGGCTCCGAGGTGACCTCAACCGTCTAGGGTGCTCAAACACCCAAGAGTAACAAGATCCGCTAAGGATTAGTGGGGGAATCAAATTTCTCTTGGTGGAAGTGTAGATCAGGGCCTTCTCAACCAATCCCGAGCAAATTAACAAGTTTGATTGGCTAGGGAGAGAGATCGGGCGAAAATGGAGCTTGGAGCAAAAATGGAGCTTTTGGGGAAAGAGATAGGTCAACATTGGGGAAGAAGACCTCTATATATAGTGGGGGGAGCAATCCAACCATTACCCCCCAAGCAGCCACGCATAGAGCGGTACTACCGCTTGGACAGGGCGGTACTACCGCTGAGCCAGCAGTACTACCATTCCCTCCCAGTGATACTGCCGCGCTCACAAGGGTAGCAGGGACCAGGGCCCAGAGCGGTACTACCGCAGGAGTACGGGCGGTACTACCGCTTGGAGCGGTACTACCGCCACTACTGCCGCTACTAGTACCGCAAAACCTGACACGAAAAACAAGGGTCTCGAGTCGAGGCGGTAGAAGCCCGGAACCACAGCGGCACTACAGCCGAAGACAGCAAGCGGTACTACCGCTTGGGGAGCGGTACTACCGCTTGACGTGCTTCGGCGGTACTACCGCTGAGGACCGCGGTACTACCGCTGGAACAGGTCAAGACAGGCAGGGAGAAGAAAGGTAGCTCCAATGAAGCGGAAAGGAACGACGGGTGTGATAAGGATGTGTACGTGTTGATTCCACCCTAGCCTTTCGAAAGCGGATCCCCTCCTGATAGTACGGTGACTCCTACGAAACTAGTCCACCAATAGAGAGACGAAGAGCTACACCGTCTTGACTAAAGCACCGAGGGGAGGGAATCGTCTCGTGCCAAAGAATGAATCTCTGAAAAACTCAACGCACACGATTAGTCCGCAAAAGCATTGTCATCAATCACCAAAACACCTTGGGGATATATATGCCCTTACAATCTCCCCCTTTTTGGTGGATTGATGACAATACGGGATTTGCACAAACGGGAAAGATATAGGACAAGCGCAAAACCTCATCGTCCTAAAATGTAGATGGGCTCCCCCTAGATGTGTGCTATCTAGATAAGTGCTTTGGACTACACGGCACACATACTAGGATCAACGCTCCCCCTACATTTTAGAGACCAACAACCTAAGCAGGGTATATGAGAGCAACATAGATAACAGGATAAGCATGCAACTCATAAGCTAGATAGACATAGATAATGATACTAGAAAGATAAGGTAGCATATGTCTCACACCATATGACTGGAACTTAGGTCTCACTGACACAAACCAAACAAAGCAAACGGCGAGAAAACACAAACACGCACACAGAAGACGGAAGACACAAATCCCTAAACTCTCTCCCCCTTTGGCATCGAGACACCAAAAAGGAGAGGGAGTGTTGCTACGGCTCCAGGTGATAGCAAGAGAGGGACTCAAGTATCAGATCTCAGCGGGATCGTCTTCGCCATTGTCGTCGGTCGGGAAGTGCTTGGCATCAGAATCTGTCCACGGGCAGTGCTGCTGAATCCACTCATCCTCCTCAGTAAGCTGGTCCTCAGATCCACTGTTAACGGTGGCACCCAACTGACGCATGAGCTCCTTGTGACGACCTCGGGCCTTCTTCTCAGCCACGTGAGTCATGTACTGACCGTGAGACTCCAAGCAGAACAGCTTCTTCATCTTGAGCTTGAGCTTCTTTGCCCAAGAGGGCTCTGCCCCAGAAGGCTCATAATCATCATCATCCTCAACCTCAGCCTCCTCCTCGTTCTCCATGGCAGCAGCAGACGAAGGATCTCCAGATTTAGGGACCTGAGTGCCCCAGTTGTCCTTCTTCCTCAGACGCTTGATGTCATGAGAGACCAACTCTCCAGTCTCTAGCATCACTTTGGGATAGACATGATCCCAGGCCTTCTCAATAAGCAGCATGATGAACGGACCATAAATCGGGCACATGCGCTTGGAGATAGCAGATAAGAGCTCAGACCACATAACATGAGAGATATCCAGGGACTCGCCGGTGTTTTCTTCCTTCTCACGCTGGCAGAAGAGAAGCATGTCCACGAGATAAGAATGAACCATATCCAGATTCCCGATGCGAGGGAAAAGAGTCTCACGGAAGACACAGTGAAGAATGTCCAGAAAGGCCGGCAGCTCATACGTTTCCTTCTTCATCTCAGGGTTGATCTTCAGAGTGCAGTAGGGCCAGAGTGCTTGCTTGTGAGTGGAGGTGGTGTTGCGGTGTGGGCGAAAGCCGACAGGAGACGCAAGCCCGTGATCTTCCACCCCAATCAACTCCATGAATGATACGTCTCCAACGTATCTATAATTTTTTATTGCTTCATGCTACTTTATCTACTGTTTTGGACTATATTGGGCTTTATTTTCCACTTTTATATTATTTTTGGGACTAACCTATTAACCGGAGGCCTAGCCCAGAATTGCTGTTTTTTGCCTATTTCAGTGTTCCAAAGAAACGGAATATCAAACGGAGTCCAAACGGAATGAAACCTTCGGGAATGTGATTTTCTCACCGAACGTGATCCAGGAGACTTGGACCCTACTCCAAGAAGTGCCAGAGGCGGTCACGAGGGTGGAGGGTGCGCCCCCCTAGGCGCGCCCCCCAACCTCGTGGGCCCCCTGCTGCTCCACCGACGTACTCCTTCCTCCTATATATACCTACGTATCCCCAAACGATCAGAACAGGAGCCAAAAACCTAATTCCACCACCGCAACCTTCTGTATCCACGAGATCCCATCTTGCGGCCTGTTCCGGAGCTCCGTTGGAGGGGGCATCCACCACGGAGGGCTTCTACATCAACACCATAGCCCTTCCGATGAAGTGTGAGTAGTTTACTTCAGACCTTCGAGTCCATAGCTAGTAGCTAGATGGCTTCTTCTCTCTTTTTGGATCTCAATACAATGATCTCCCCCTCTCTTGTGGAGATCTATTCGATGTAATCTTCTTTTTGCGGTGTGTTTGTTGAGACCGATGAATTGTGGGTTTATGATCAGTATTATCTATGGAAAATATTTGATTCTTCTCTGAATTCTTTTATGTATGATTGAGTTATCTTTGCAAGTCTCTTCGAATTATCCTTTTTGGTTTGGCCAACTAGATTGGTAGTTCTTGCAATGGGAGAAGTGCTTAGCTTTGGGTTCAATCTTGCGGTGTCCTTACCCAGTGACAGAAAGGGTTCCAAGGCACGTATTGTATTGTTTCCATCGAGGATAACAAGATGGGTTTTTTATCATATTGCATGAATTTATCCCTCTACATCATGTCATCTTGCTTAAGGCGTTGCTCTGTTTTTAACTTAATACTCTAGATGCATGCTAGATAGCGGTCGATGAGTGGAGTAATAGTAGTAGATGCAGAATCGTTTTGATCTACTTGTCTTGGACGTGATGCCTATATACATGATCATTACCTAGATATGCTCATAACTATGCTCAATTCTGTCAATTGCTCAATAGTAATTTGTTCACCCACCATAGAATATCTATGCTCTTGAGAGAAGCCACTAGTGAAGCCTATGGGCCCCGGGTCTATTCTCATCATATCAATCTCTATCGCTTTATTTACTTGCTTTGTTTTTACTTTGCCTTTTACTTTTTACTTTGCATATATCTATCAAAAATACCAAAAGTATTATTTATCATCTCTATCAGATCTCACTCTCGTAAGTGACCGTGAAGGGATTGACAACCCCTAATCGCATTGGTTGCGAGTAGCTATCGTTTTGTGTAGGTACAAGGGACTTGTGCGTGGTCTCCTACTGGATTGATACCTTGGTTCTCAAAAACTGAGGGAAATACTTACGCTACTTTGCTGCATCATCCTCTCCTCTTCGGGGAAATCCAACACAGTGCTCAAGAGGTAGCAAGAAGAATTTCTGGCACCGTTGCCGGGGAGGCTCTCGCAAGCAAGTCAATCATACCAAGTACTCATCGCAATCCCTATCTCTTGCATTACATTATTTGCCATTTGCCTCTCGTTTTCCTCTCCCCCACTTCACCCTTGCCGTTTCATTCGCCCTCTCTTTACCAATCTCCTCCTCTCTTTCCTGTTTGCCTTTTTCCCGTTGCCTTTCTGTTTGCTTGTGTGTTGGATTACTTGTTGCCATGGCGCAAGATAATACCAAATTGTGTGATTTCTCGAATACCAATAGTAATGATTTCCTTAGTACTCCGACTGCACCTCTTAATAATGATGAGTCTTGTGAAATCAATACCACTTTATTGAATCTTGTTATGAAAGATCAATTCACCGGCCTTCCTAGTGAAGATGCCGCTACTCATCTAAACAATTTTGTTGATTTGTGCGATATGCAAAAGAAGAAAGATACGGATAACAATATTGTCAAATTGAAGTTATTTCCGTTTTCACTTAGAGATCGTGCTAAAGTTTGGTTTTCATCTTTGCCTAAAAATAGTATTGATTCTTGGAACAAGTGCAAAGATGATTTTATCTCTAAGTATTTTCCTCCCGCTAAGATTATCATTCTTAGGAACGATATCATGAATTTTAAACAACTTGATCATGAGCATGTTGCCCAATCTTGAGAAAGAATGAAATTAATGCTTCGCAATTGCCATACTCATGGTTTGAATTTATGGATGATCATACAAAAAAATTATGCCGGATTGAATTTTGCTTCTAGAAATCTTTTAGATTCGGCTGCGGGAGGCACGTTTATGGAAATTACGTTAGGAGATGCTACCAAATTGCTTGATAATATTATGGCTAATTATTCTCAGTGGCACACCGAAATATCTTCTAGTAAAAAAGTGCATGCTATAGAAGAAATCAATGTTTTGAGTGAAAAGATGGACGAACTTATGAAGATGTTTGCTCCTAAAAATACTCCTCTTGATCCCAATGATATGCCTTTGTCTACTTTGCTTGAGAATAATAATGAATCTATGGATGTGAATTTTGTTGGTAGGAATAGTTTTGGAAACAACACGTATAGAGGGAATTTTAATCATAGGCCTTATCCTAGTAATCCTTCTAATAATTATGGAAATTCCTACAACAACTCTTATGGAAATTTTAATAAGATGCCCTCTGAATTTGAGAGTAGTGTTAAAGAGTTTATGAATTCACAAAAGAATTTTAATGCTTTACTTGAAGAGAAATTGCTTAAAGTTGATGATTTGGCTAGGAACGTTGATAGAATTTCTCTTGAAATTGATTCTTTAAAGCTTAGATCTATTACTCCTAAGCATGATATCAATGAGTCTCTCAAAGCCATGAGAATTTCCATTGATGAGTGCAAAGAAAGAACCGCTAGGATGCGTGCTTCCAAAGATGCCTTTATTAAAGCGTGTTCTTCCAATTCCTATGAAAATCAAGATGAAGATCTAAAAGTTATTGATGTGTCCCCTATTAAATCTTTGTTTTGCAATATGAATCTTGATGAAACTGAATATGATCTTCCTTTACCTAGAAGGCGTTCTAAGAATTCGGAGTTTCTAGATCTTGATGATGAAATTGATGAAAGTGGGATTGAAATAAATAAAAACCAAAATGTTGCTAAACCCACTATTTTGGATCTCAAGGAATTTAATTATGAAAATTGCTCTTTGATTGGTTGTATTTCCTTGTTGCAATCCGTGCTAGATTCTCCTCATGCTTATAGTCAAAATAAGGCCTTTACCGAACACATTGTTGATGCCTTGATGCAATCTTATGAAGAAAAACTTGAGTTGAAAGTTTCTATCCCTAGAAAACTCTATGATGAGTGGGAATCTACTATTAGAATTAAAATTAAAGATTATGAGTTTCATGCTTTGTGTGATTTGGGTGCTAGTGTCTCTACTATTCCCAAAGCTTTGTGTGATTTGCTAGATTTCCGTGATTTTGATGATTGCTCTCTAAACTTGCATCTTGCGGATTCCACTATTAAAAAACCTATGGGAAGAATTAATGATGTTCTTATTGTTGCAAATAGGAATTATGTGCCCGTAGATTTTATCGTTCTTGATATAGATTGCAATCCTTCATGTCCTATTATTCTTGGTAGACCTTTCCTTAGAACGATTGGTGCAATTATTGATATGAAGGAAGGGAATATTAGATTCCAATTTCCCTTAAAGAAGGGCATGGAAAACTTCACTAGAAAGAAAATAAAATTACATATGAATCTATCATGAGAGCCACTTATGGATTGCCTACCAAAGATGGCCATACCTAGATCTATCCTTGCTTTTATGCCTAGCTAGGGGCGTTAAACGATAGCACTTCTTGGGAGGCAACCCAATTTTATTTTGAGTTTTTTTGTTTTAGCTTATGTTTAGGAATAAATAATCCATCTAGCCTCTGTTTGGATGTGGTTTTATATTTTAATTAGTGTTTGTGCCAAGTAGAACCTATAGGATAACCTACGATGATAGTTGATTTGATTCTGCTGAAAAACAGAAACTTTGCGCGCATGAATATAATTTTGTTAAATCACAGGAACGTGATTTTGAGTTGATTCTTTTTGATTATGTTCAATAAAAAAATTCTCCAGGACTTCCTATTTTTATAGAATTTTTAGAGTTTCAGAAGTTTGCGTTACTTACAGATTGCTACAGACTATTCTGTTTTTGACAGATTCTGTTTTACGTGTGTTGTTTGCTTATTTTGATGAATTTATGGCTAGTAAAATAATTTATAATCCATAGAGAAGTTGGAATACAGTAGGTTTAAAACCAATATAAATAAATAATGAGTTCATTACAGTACCTTGAAGTAGTCTTTTGTTTTCTTTCTCTAACGGAGCTCACGAGATTTCTGTTGCGTTTTGTGTTGTGAAGTTTTCAAGTTTTGGGTGAATTCTTTTGATGGATTATGGAACAAGGAGTGGCAAGAGACTAAGCTTGGGGATGCCCATGGCACCCCCAAGATAATCCAAGGACACCAAAAAGTCAAAGCTTGGGGATGCCCCGGAAGGCATCCCCTCTTTCGTCCACTTCCATCGGTAATTTACTTGGAGCTATATTTTTATTCACCACATGATATGTGTTTTGCTTGGAGCGTCTTGTATTATTTGTGTCTCTGCTTGTTAGTCTACCACAATCATCCTTGCTGTACACACCTTTTGAGAGAGCCATACATGAATTGGAATTTTTTAGAATACTCTTTGTGCTTCACTTATATCTTTTGAGCTTGATAGTTTTTGCTCATAGTGCTTCACTTATATCTTTTGAGCGTGATAATTTTTGCTCTAGTGCTTCACTTATATCTTTTAGAGCATGGTGGTGGATTTGTTTTAAAGAAACTATTGATCTCTCATGCTTCACTTAGATTATTTTGAGAGTCGTTAATAGCATGGTAATTTGCTTAATGTTAATATACTTGGTATTCAAGATATGTGAAACTTTCTTTTGAGTGAATTGAATACTAAGATAAGTTTGATGCTTGATAATTGTTTTGAGATATGGAGGTGATAATATCAAAGTCATGCTAGTTGAGTGATTATGAATTTGAGAAATACTTGTGTTGAAGTTTGCAAGTCCCGTAGCATGCACGTATAGTTAAAGTTGTGTAACAAATTTGAAACATGAAGTGTACCTGGCTTGTGCATCCTTATGAGTGGCGGTCGGGGACGAGCGATGGTCTTTTCCTACCAATCTATCCCCCTAGGAGCATGCACGTAGTACTTGATTTTTGATGACTTTTAAATTTTTGCAATAAGTATATGAGTTCTTTTGACTAATGTTGAGTCCATGGATTATACGCACTCTCACCTTTCCGCCTTTGCTAGCCTCTTCGGTACCGTGCATTGCCCTTTCTCACCTTCAGAGTTGGCGCAAACTTCGCCGGTGCATCCAAACCCCGTGATACGATACGCTCTATCACACATAAACCTCCTTATATCTTCCTCAAAACAGCCACCATACCTACCTATTATGGCATTTCCATAGCCATTCCGAGATATATTGCCATGCAACTTCCACCATCATCATCATGACATACATTACTTTTGTCATATTGCCATTGCATGATCATGTAGTTGACATCATATTTGTGGCAAGGCCACCATGCACTATTTTTCATACATGTCACTCTTGATTCATTGCACCATCCCGGTACACCGCTGGAGGCATTCATATAGAGTCATATCTTGTTCTAAGTTTCGAGTTGTAATCCTTATGTTGTAATCAATAGAAGTGTGATGATCATCATTATTAGAGCATTGCCCAAAAAAAGAGAAAGGACCAAAAAAAGAAAAAAAAAGAAAAAAAAGGGCAATCCTACTATCTCTTTTTCCACACTTGTGCTTCAAAGTAGCACCTTGTCCTTCATGTAGTGAGTCTCATATATTGTGCTTCAAAGTAGCACCTTGTTCTTCATGTAGTGAGTCTCATAAGTTGTCTTTTTATACTAGTGGGAATCTTTCATTATAGAACTTGGCTTGTATATTCCTACGATGGGCTTCCTCAAACGCCCTAGGTCTTCATGAGCAAGCGAGTTGGATGCACACCCACTAGTTTTCTTTTGTTGAGAATTCATAGCTCTAGTGCATCCGTTGCATGGCAATCCCTACTCCTCATGTTGACATCAATTGATGGGCATCTCCATAGCCCGTTGATTAGCCTCGTCAATGTGAGACTTTCTCCTTTTTTGTCTTCTCCACACAATCCCCATCATCATATTCTATTCCACCCATAGTGCTATATCCATGGCTCACGCTCATGTATTGCGTGAAGGTTGAAAAAGTTTGAGATTATTTAAGTATGAAACAATTGCTTGGCTTGTCATCGGGGGTATAGAAGTTGGGAACATCTTTGTGTGACGAAAATGAAGCATAGCCTAACTATATGATTTTGTAGGGATGAACTTTCTTTTGCCATGTTATTTTGAGAAGACATGATTGCTTTGGTTAGTATGCTTGAAGTATTATTATTTTTGTGTCAATATGAACTTTTGTCTTGAATCTTTCAGATCTGAATATTCATATCACAATTAAGAAGTTTTACATTGAAATTATGCCAAAGTATCACTCCGCATCAAAAATTCTTTTTTATCATTTACCTACTCGAGGACGAGCAGGAATTAAGCTTGGGGGTGCCTGATACGTGTCCAACGTATCTATAATTTTTGATTGCTCCATGCTACTTTATCTACTGTTTTGGACTATATTGGGCTTTATTTTCCACTTTTATATTATTTTTGGGACTAACCTATTAACCGGAGGCCCAGCCCAGAATTGCTATTTTTTGCCTATTTCAGTGTTTTGAAGAAACGAAATATCAAACGGAGTCCAAACGGAATGAAACCTTCGGGAACGTGATTTTCTCACCGAACATGATCCAGGAGACTTGGACTCTACTCCAAGAAGTGCCAGAGGCTGTCACGAGGGTGGAGGGCGCCCCCCTGGGCGCGCCCCCCTACCTCGTGGCCCCCCTGCTGCTCCACCAACGTACTCCTTCCTCCTATATATACCTATGTATCCCCAAACGATCAGAACAGGAGCCAAAAACCTAATTCCACCGCCGCAACCTTCTGTATCCACGAGATACCATCTTGGGGCCTGTTCCGGAGCTCCGCCGGAGGGGGCATCCACCATGGAAGGCTTCTACATCAACACCGTAGCCCCTCCGATGAAGTGTGAGTAGTTTACTTCAGACCTTCGGGTCCATAGCTAGTAGCTAGATGGCTTCTTCTCTCTTTTTGGATCTCAATACAATGATCTCCCCCTCTCTTGTGGAGATCTATTCGATGTAATCTTCTTTTTGTGGTGTGTTTGTTGAGATCGATGAATTGTGGGTTTATGATCCAGTATTATCTATGGAAAATATTTGATTCTTCTCTGAATTCTTTTATGTATGATTGAGTTATCTTTGCAAGTCTCTTCGAATTATCCTTTTTGGTTTGGCCAACTAGATTGGTAGTTCTTGCAATGGGAGAAGTGCTTAGCTTTGGGTTCAATCTTGTGGTGTCCTTACCCAGTGACAGAAAGGGTTGCAAGGCACGTATTTTATTGTTGCCATCGAGGATAACAAGATGGTTTTTTTTATCATATTGCATGAATTTATCCCTCTACATCATGTCATCTTGCTTAAGGTGTTACTCTGTTTTTAACTTAATACTCTAGATGCATGCTGGATAGCAGTCGATGAGTGGAGTAATAGTAGTAGATGCAGAATCGTTTCGATCTACTTGTCTTGGATGTGATGCCTATATACATGATCATTACCTAGATATGCTCATAACTATGCTCAATTCTGTCAATTGCTCAACAGTAATTTGTTCACCCACCATAGAATATCTATGCTCTTGAGAGAAGCCACTAGTGAAAGATAGGGCCCCCGGGTCTATTCTCATCATATCAATCTTTATCTCTTTATTTACTTGCTTTGTTTTTACTTTGCCTTTTACTTTTTACTTTGCATCTATCTATCAAAAATACCAAAAATATTATTTATCATCTCTATCAGATCTCACTCTCGTAAGTGACCGTGAAGGGATTGACAACCCCTAATCGCGTTGGTTGCGAGTAGCTATTGTTTTGTGTAGGTACAAGGGACTTGTGCGTGGTCTCCTACTGGATTGATACCTTGGTTCTCAAAAACTGAGGGAAATACTTATGCTACTTTGCTGCATCATCCTCTCCTCTTCGGGGAAATCCAACGCAGTGCTCAAGAGGTAGCAATGAACGCCTTCCACTTGACAGATAGCAGCTTGCCATTGGTCATCCAAGTCAGTGTCATGTCCTCATCAGTCCCGAGGTGAACCGTGGCATAGAATTGGGCCACAATATCAGCATCATAATCTTTGTTGAATTGCATGATACCAAGAATGTTCAGTTGAGTGCACATCTGAAGAGCTTCACCAAAGTATTCAGGATCCTTCTCCATATGGTCAGTGTCGATGGAGTGCACGTTAACAAAGAGGTTCTTCTTGGCCTTGAGCACATCAAAGAATATGGCAAACTGAAACCTGTTCCAGAACGGACGGTTGACCAAAGTGGGATCTTGGTCTGCCTCATAGGGGTTGCGGCGACGCCTTGCCTAGAACTCCTTGGCTTGCATTTCCAGCACGGTTTTGCCAGATTACTTCGGCTTGACAACAGACTTCTTCTTGAGTTGAGGTGGAGGTGGAGCACTTGAGGAACCTCCTGCAGACTCAGTTGTGCGGTAACGCTTTGACGTGGCACGACCGGGGTTGATACGCTGAGCCTGATGCTCAGGAAGCTCATCACATGGAACCACACACAAGAACACGCAAAACAACCAGAAAGAACGAGCATAAGCCACCAAACACAACAAAAGGATCACTGAGTGGTAAGAGTACGATGGAACTTGGTAGAGGGCGGTAGTACCACGACCTGTGAGCGGCAGTACCGCTCCAAGCGGTAGTACCGCTCCAGAGGGAGCGGTAGTACCGCTCGAGATGGGGAAACAACAGTTTCCTACTGCCGTGGTTAGATCCGGCACTACTGTCCTACCAAATTCAAAAATACTTCTACCAACCACTAATCCAAACTGCCTAGATGCCTTCTCCATCCAACTCAAGCCTAGATTTGGCCAAAAATCTAGGGATGCAGCCACTATTGCCCCTAAGATGCTAGATTGGAAATCTAGACAAGAAGAGAGAGGGAACGGGGGCAATACCGGCATCCATGGCAAGAGGACAAGGTGGGGATTGACTCCACTGAAGGGAATGGAGAGGGACGCCCCGGAGAAGGAGATCCGTCGGAGCCCTCCTGCGACGCCGGTTGCTGAAGAGACGAGATGGAGCGAGGGGGCGATCGAATGGGTATGGGGGAGGGAAACCTCCCCTGCCCACGACATAACCCCCTGACCCTGCCCCGCAGCGGTAGTACCGCGCTGGTGGGCGGTAGTACCCCTTATAGCGGTAGTACCGCGCACCACCAGTGGTAGTACCGCCCAGCAACAAAAAGCACTAGGCAGAACGGCTAAGCTTAGAAAGAAACGGAGAAACACAACCAAGAAGGAGGAAAGACCAACACGGCCACAAACACACTAACAAAGGGCCAAAACATACCTCTTCAAGAGAGGGCGGTGGCCGAGGCCACCTATGTTTGAGTCAAGACGTATGGCGTCGCGAAGATTTTAACCTTGGACCCATGACCAAAACTCGTCCTTGAAGCACAAGTACCATCAAAAATGGTTAAAATGAAAGACTAGATCAATTTATGCATAATGGGGGGAGGGAGAGTTCATTGAGAGAACAACACTCCCCCTATATCCATGCCTACATCTAAACTAGACAACAAGTTGAGTGAGGTGGGGTGTGCAAGGGTTCAAGTCACATTGCTCGAATCAATGATATTTAGTTCATGCCTTAACTCGCAAAATCTTGCTTCATCCAAGGGCTTCGTGAAGATATCTGCAAGGTTATCATGAGTGTTGACATACTTGAGCTCGATCTCCCCTCGCCTAATGTGATCCCGGATGAAGTGATATCGAATCTCAATATGCTTCGTCTTGAAATGTTGCACCGGGTTGAGAGAAATCTTGATGGCACTTTCATTATCACACCAAAGAGGCACTTTGTCATAAATGACACCGTATTCCTTTAAAGTTTGCCTCATCCATAAGAGTTGTGCACAACAACTACCGGCCGCCACATATTCCGCTTCGGTGGATGAGAGAGACACACAACTTTGCTTCTTGGAAGACCAACTCACCAAAGAGCACCCAAGAAATTGGCACCCTCCGGAAGTGGACTTCCTATCCACTTTGTCTCCCGCGCAATCGAAATCCGTAAATCCTTCAAGCTTGAAGTTTGCTCCTCTTGGGTACCATAAGACAAAGTTTGGGGTATGAGCCAAATATCGAAAGATTCGCTTGACCGCCACATAGTGACTTTCCTTTGGTGCGGCTTGAAACCGTGCACACATTCCACACTCAACATGATATCCGGTCTAGATGCACAAAGGTAAAGGAAGGAGCCAATCATGGAGCGATATACCTTTTGATCCACCGCTTTACCATTGGGATCAATGTCGAGTTGGCACTTGGTAGGCATTGGAGTAGAAGCCGACTTGACATCACTTAGCTTGAATCTTATTAGCATGTCTTAGTGTATTTGGCTTAGTTGATGAAGGTACCTTCTCTTCGTTGTTTGATATCAAAACCAAGGAAGAACTTCTACTCTCCCATCGAAGACATCTTGAACTTGGAGGTCATGAGAGCGGCAAATTCCTCATTGAAAGCTTTGTTAGGGGAACCAAAGATAATATCATCAACATATAGTTGGCATACAAACAACTCCCCTTTGACCTTCTTAGTAAAAAGAGTGGGATCGATTTGCCCAACCTCAAATCCACGATCTTGTAACAACTCGGTAAGGTGGTCATACCATGCACGTGGGGCTTGTTTAAGGCCATAGAGCGCCTTATCGAGTTGATACACATGATCCGAGAAGTAGGGATCCTCGAACCCGGGGGGTTGCTTGACATAAACCAACTCATTAATAGGACCATTAAGAAAAGCACTTTTCACATCCATTTGTTGTAACTTAAAGTTGTGATGGGAGGCATAAGCAATCAACAAACGAATGGATTCAAGGCGAGCAACGGGACCAAAGGTTTCACCTTAGTCGATACCCTCGACTTGGGAGTAGCCTTATGCTACCAATCTTGCCTTGTTGCAAATGATGTTCCCATGAGCATCTTGCTTGTTCTTGAAAATCCACTTAGTTCCAATGACGTTGTGGTTCCCCGATGACCTTGGCACCAATCTCCACACCTTGTTGTACTCGAAGTTGTTGAGTTCTTCATGCATGGCGTTGAGCCAATCCGAGTCTTCGAGCGCCTCATAGACCTTTTGGGGTTCAACACAAGAGACAAACGCGTGATGTTCACAATAGTTTGCTAATTGTCTACGAGTGCTTACCCCCTTTCTTAGGCTTCCAACCACATTCTCCATGAGATGGACTTTGGTGGTGAACTTGGAAGCAATCTTCGCGGCATGATGCTACCTCTTGAGCACTGCGTTGGATTTCCCCGAAGAGGAGAGGATGATGCAGCAAAGTAGCGTAAGTATTTCCCTTAGTTTTTTAGAACCAAGGTATCAATCCAGTAGGAGACAACGCACAAGTCCCTTGTACCTACACAAAATGATAGCTACTCGCAACCAACACGATTAGGGGTTGTCAATCCCTTCACGGTCACTTACGAGAGTGACATCTGATAGAGACGATAAATAATATTTTTGGTATTTTTGATAGATAGATGCAAAGTAAAAAGTAAAAGGCAAAGTAAAAAACAAAGCAAGTAAATAAAGCGATAGAGATTGATATGAAGAGAATAGACCCGGGGGCCATAGGTTTCACTAGTGGCTTCTCTCAAGAGCATAGATATTCTACGGTGGGTGAACAAATTACTGTTGAGCAATTGAAAGAATTGAGCATAGTTATGAGCATATATAGGTATTGATCATGTATATAGACATCACGTCCAAGACAAGTAGATCGAAACGATTCTGCATCTACTACTTTTACTCCACTCATCGACCGCTATCTAGCATGCATCTAGAGTATTAAGTTAAAAACAGAGTAACACCTTAAGCAAGATGACATGATGTAGAGGGACAAATTCATGCAATATGATAAAAACCCCATCTTCTTATCCTCGATGGCAACAATACAATACGTGCCTTGCAACCATTTCTGTCACTGGGTAAGGACACCGCATGATTGAATCCACATAAAAGAATTCAGAGAAGAATCAAATATTTTCCATAGATAATACTGGATCATAAACCCACAATTCATCGGTCTCAACAAACACACCGCAAAAAGAAGATTACATCAAATAGATGTCCACAAGAGAGGGGGAGAACATTGTATTGAGATCCAAAAAGAGAGAAGAAGCCATCTAGCTACTAGCTATGGACCCGAAGGTCTGAAGTAAACTACTCACACTTCATCAGAGGGGCTATGGTGTTGATGTAGAAGCCCTCCATGGTGGATGCCCCTCCAACGGAGCTCCGGAACAGGCCCCAAGATGGGATCTCGTGCATACAGAAGGTTGCGGCGGTGGAATTAGGTTTTTGGCTCCTGTTCTGATCGTTTGGGGATACGTAGGTATATATAGGAGGAAGGAGTACGTCGGTGGAGCAGCAGGGGGCCCACGAGGTAGGGGGCGCGCCCGGGGGGCGCCCTCCACCCTCGTGACCGCCTCTAGCACTTCTTGGAGTAGGGTCCAAGTCTCCTGGATCATGTTCGGTGAGAAAATCACGTTCCCGAAGGTTTTGTTCCGTTTGGACTCCGTTTGATATTCCGTTTCATCAAAACACTGAAATAGGCATAAAAACAGCAATTCTGGGTTGGGCCTCCGGTTAATAGGTTAGTCCCAAAAATAATATAAAAGTGGAAAATAAAGCCCAATATAGTCCAAAATAGTAGATAAAGTAGCATGGAGCAATCAAAAATTATAGATACGTTGGAGACGTATCAGGCATCCCCAAGCTTAATTCCTGCTCGTCCTCGAGTAGGTAAATGATAAAAAAGAATTTTTGATGCGGAGTGATACTTTGGCATAATTTCCATGTAAAACTTCTTAATTGTGATATGAATATTCAGATCCAAAAGATTCAAGACAAAAGTTCATATTGACACAAAAATAATAATACTTCAAGCATACTAATCAAAGCAACCTTGTCTTCATACTTAAATAATCTCAAACTTTTTCAACCTTCACGCAATACATGAGCGTGAGCCATGGATATAGCACTATGGGTGGAATAGAATATGATGATGGGGATTGTGTGGAGAAGACAAAAAAAGGAGAAAGTCTCACATTGACGAGGCTAATCAATGGGCTATGGAGATGCCCATCAATTGATGTCAACATGAGGAGTAGGGATTGCCATGCAACGGATGCACTAGAGCTATGATTGCTCAAAAAAAGAAAACTAGTGGGTGTGCACCCAACTCGCTTGCTCATGAAGACCAAGGGCATTTGAGGAAGCCCATCGTAGGAATATACAAGCCAAATTCTATAATGAAAGATTCCCACTAGTATAAAAAGATAACTTATGAGACTCACTACATGAAGAACAAGGTGCTACTTTGAAGCACAATATATGAGACTCACTACATGAAGGACAAGGTGCTACTTTGAAGCACAAGTGTGGAAAAAGAGATAGTAGCATTGCCCTTTTTTCTTTTCTTTTTTTGTTTCTTTTTTGGGCCTTTCTTTTTTTGGCCTTTCTTCTCCTTTTTTTGGGCAATGCTCTAATAATGATGATCATCACACTTCTATTGATTACAACATAAGGATTACAACTCGAAACTTAGAACAAGATATGACTCTATATGAATGCCTCCGGTGGTGTACCGGGATGGTGCAATGAATCAAGAGTGACATGTATGAAAAATAGTGCATGGTGGCCTTGCCACAAATACGACGTCAACTACATGATCATGCAATGGCAATATGACAAAAGTAATGTATGTCATGATGATGATGGTGGAAGTTGCATGGCAATATATCTCGGAATGGCTATGGAAATGCCATAATAGGTAGGTATGGTGGCTGTTTTGAGGAAGATATAAGGAGGTTTATGTGTGATAGAGCGTATCGTATCACGGGGTTTGGATGCACCGGCGAAGTTTGCGCCAACTCTGAAGGTGAGAAAGGGCAATGCACGGTACCGAAGAGGCTAGCAAAGGCGGAAAGGTGAGAGTGCGTATAATCCATGGACTCAACATTAGTCAAAAGAACTCATATACTTATTGCAAAAATTTAGAAGTCATCAAAAATCAAGTACTATGCGCATGCTCCTAGGGGGATAGATTGGTAGGAAAAGACCATCGCTCGTCCCCGACCGCCACTCATAAGGATGCACAAGCCAGGTACACTTCATGTTTCAAATTTGTTACACAACTTTAACCATACGTGCATGCTACGGGACTTGCAAACTTCAACACAAGTATTTCTCAAATTCATAATCACCCAACTAGCACGACTTTGATATTATCACCTCCATATCTCAAAACAATTATCAAGCATCAAACTTATCTTAGTATTCAATTCACTCAAAAGAAAGTTTCACATATCTTGAATACCAAGTATATTAACATTAAGCAAATTACCATGCTATTAACGACTCTCAAAATAATTTAAGTGAAGCATGAGAGATCAATAGTTTCTTTAAAACAAATCCACCACCATGCTCTAAAAGATATAAGTGAAGCACTAGAGCAAAAATTACCACGCTCAAAAGATATAAGTGAAGCACTATGACCAAAAACTATCAAGCTCAAAAGATATAAGTGAAGCACAAAGAGTATTCTAACAAATTCCAATTCATGTATGGCTCTCTCAAAAGGTGTGTATAGCAAGGATGATTGTGGTAGACTAACAAGCAAAGACACAAATAATACAAGACGCTCCAAGCAAAACACATATCATGTGGTGAATAAAAATATAGCTCCAAGTAAATTACCGATGGGAGTGGACGAAAGAGGGGATGCCTTCCGGGGCATCCCCAATCTTTGACTTTTTGGTGTCCTGGGATTATCTTGGGGGTGCCATGGATATCCCCAAGCTTAGTCTCTTGCCACTCCTTGTTCCATAATCCATCAAAAGAATTCACCCAAAACTTGAAAACTTCACAACACAAAACTCAACAGAAATCTCGTGAACTCCGTTAGAGAAAGAAAACAAAAGACTACTTCAAGGTACTGTAATGAACTCATTATTTATTTATATTGGTGTCAAACCTACTGTATTCCAACTTCTCTATGGTTTATAAACTATTTTACTAGCCATAGATTCATCAAAATAAGCAAACAACACTCGTAAAACAGAATCTGTCAAAAACAGAACAGTCTGTAGCAATCTGTAACTAACGCAAACTTCTGGAACTCTAAAAATTCTACCAAAGTAGGAAGTACTGGACAATTTTTTTTATTGAACAGCAGCAAAAAGAATCAACGCAATATCACGTTCCTGTGATTTAACAAAATTATATTCGTGCGTGCAAAGTTTCTGTTTTTCAGCAGAATCAAATCAACTATCATCGTAGGTTATCCTATAGGTTCTACTTGGCACAAACACTAATTAAAAGATAAAACCACAACCAAACAGAGGCTAGATGGATTATTTATTCCTAAACAGAAGTAAAAACAAAAAACACAAAATAAAATTGGGTTGCCTCCCATCAAGCGCTATCGTTTAACGCCCCTAACTAGGCATAAAAACAAGGATAGATCTAGGTATTGCCATCTTTAATTTTCAGTTTTTTAGCGGAGTCATGCTCGAATCCGGGGGGTTCTTCCCGCTTCCCTTCATACTCGGAAATTTTTAGATCTAAAGAATCCAACCGCTTATTACAAAGAGTAATCAACATATTCATACAGGTGAAGATTTCCGCTAACACTTTTAAGAGGCTCAAGAGACTTTTGTAAAAATTTTGTTACTTTGCAAATCTTCTCAAACACTTGAGTTCCTTCCTGGGTAGGATGAGATCCTCCCTTTTGGGGTAGTGTTCCCACTATTCCCTCTATAATTTCATGCACAATACTGGGATCAATCTCAATGAAATTTCCCTTGGCCATGCAATCCAAGAGTTGTCTATACGTCATATTTAATCCAACATAAAAATTACGAAGAAGAATTCTATAGTTCACCTCTAGGGTGCACTTACGATAAGATTTCATCATCCTATACCAAGCATCTTTTAAGTTTTCTCCTTACCTTTGCTTGAAGTGAAGAACTTCAAACTCAGGAGACATGGGAGTGGATAAGGGATTAGACATAACGACAAGCAAGCAAACTAACCCAAGAGCAAACAGAAAGGCAACAGAAAAAAGGCAAACGGGAAAGAGAGGAGGAGATTGGGAAAGAGAGGGCGAATAAAACGGCAAGGGTGAAGTGGGGGAGAGGAAAACGAGAGGCAAATGGCAAATAATGTAATGCGAGAGATAGGGATTGCGATGGGTACTTGGTATTGTTGACTTGCTTGCGTGAGCCTCCCCGGCAACGGCGCCAGAAATTCTTCTTGCTACCTCTTGAGCACTGCGTTGGATTTCCCCGAAGAGGAGAGGATGATGCAGCAAAGTAGCGTAAGTATTTCCCTCAGTTTTTGAGAACCAAGGTATCAATCTAGTAGGAGACCACGCACAAGTCCCTCGTACCTACACAGATAGCTACTCGCAATCAACGCAATTAGGGGTTGTCAATCCCTTCACGGTCACCTACGAGAGTGAGATCCGATAGAGATGATAAATAATATTTTTGGTATTTTTGATAGATAGATGCAAAGTAAAAAGTAAAAGGCAAAGTAAAAACAAAGCAAGTAAATAAAGCGATAGAGATTGATATGATGAGAATATACCCGGGGGCCATAGGTTTCACTAGTGGCTTCTCTCAAGAGCATAGATATTCTACGGTGGGTGAACAAATTACTGTTGAGCAATTGACAGAATTGAGCATAGTTATGAGCATATCTAGGTAATGATCATGTATATAGGCATCACGTCCAAGACAAGTAGATCGAAACGATTCTGCATCTACTACTATTACTCCACTCATCGACCGCTATCCAGCATGCATCTAGAGTATTAAGTTAAAAACAGAGTAACGCCTTAAGCAAGATGACATGATGTAGAGGGATAAATTCATGCAATATGATAAAAACCCCATCTTGTTATCCTCGATGGCAACAATAAGATACGTGCCTTGCAACCCTTTCTGTCACTAGGTAAGGACACCGCAAGATTGAACCCAAAGCTAAGCACTTCTCCCATTGCAAGAAGTACCAATCTAGTTGGCCAAACCAAAAAGGATAATTCGAAGAGACTTGCAAAGATAACTCAATCATACATAAAAGAATTCAGAGAAGAATCAAATATTTTCCATAGATAATACTGGATCATAAACCCACAATTCACCGGTCTCAACAAACACACCGCAAAAAGAAGATTACATCGAATAGATCTCCACAAGAGAGGGGGAGATCATTGTATTGAGATCCAAAAAGAGAGAAGAAGCCATCTAGCTACTAGCTATGGACCCGAAGGTCTGAAGTAAACTACTCACACTTCATCGGAGGGGCTATGGTGTTGATGTAGAAGCCCTCCATGGTGGATGCCCCCTCCGCCGGAGCTCCAGAACAGGCCCCAAGATGGGATCTCGTGGATACAGAAGGTTACGGCGGTGGAATTAGGTTTTTGGCTCCTGTTCGGATCATTTGGGGATACGTAGGTATATATAGGAGGAAGGAGTACGTCGGTGGAGCAGCAGGGGGGCCACGAGGTAGGGGGCGCGCCCAGGGGGCGCCCTCCACCCTCGTGACCGCCTCTGGCACTTCTTGGGGTAGGGTCCAAGTCTCCTGGATCACGTTCGGTGAGAAAATCACGTTCCCGAAGGTTTCATTCCGTTTGGACTCCGTTTGATATTTTGTTTCTTCGAAACACTGAAATAGGCAAAAAAACAGCAATTCTGGGCTGGGCCTCCGGTTAATAGGTTAGTGCCAAAAATAATATAGAAGTGGAAAATAAATCCCAATATAGTCCAAAACAGTAGATAAAGTAGCATGGAGCAATCAAAAATTATAGATACGTTGGAGACTTATCACACGACGCTCTAATTCCTCCTCGGATGTGGAAGGAGGATGGTTAACTTGATTATCTTGAGCGCCATCTTGAGCTTGTTCTTGATCTTGAGCTTGCTCATGATCTTGAACTTGCTCAAGGGGAAGAACTTGACCTTGGGCATCATTTGGAGGTTCACCACCATCTTGAGATTGATCTTGCCCTTGGTCTTGTTCACTAGGTTGAGGGCCTTCACTTTGTTCTTCGGAAGTGTGTGGTTCTTGGGGAGGTTATGGCTCCACTTGAGTGGAGCATTGTCCTTCTCCTTCGGCCACAAGGGGTTCCTCAATGGGTAGAATATGAACAATACCCATTCTTCTTATGGCTTGGGGAGGAATTTCATCACCTACATCACAAGTACCACTTTGCTCCACTTGGGAGCCGTTATTTTCGTCAAACTCCACGTTACACGTCTCCTCAATGAGTCGGGTGGACTTGTTGAGAACACGGTAAGCATGAGAGTTTGTAGCATAACCAACAAATATGCCCTCATAAGCTCTAGCCTCAAATTTAGACAAACGAACACCTTTCTTGAGAACAAAACACTTACACCCGAACACCCAGAAGTACTTGCGATTGGGCTTGTTATCGGTGAGTATCTCATAAGGAGTCTTGTTCAAGCCTTTGCGGAGATAGAGCCGATTTGATGCATGACACGCTGTGTTGATGGCTTCAGCCCAAAAGTTGTATGGAGACTTGAACTCCGCCATCATGGTTCTTGCCGCATCCATCAACGTCCGGTTCTTCCTCTCCGCCACACCATTTTGTTGAGGGGTATATGGTGCAGCATATTGATGCTTGATCCCCTCATCACTAAGAAACTCATCCAAGGTGTAGTTCTTGAACTCGATGCCGTTGTCACTTCTTATTGTCAAGATCTTTCCATCATGTTGACGTTGAGCTTCATTTTCAAAGTCGATGACGGTTTGTTGAGTCTCACTCTTCCTCTTGAAGAAGTATACCCAAGTGTATCTTGAATAATCATCCACAATCACCAAGCAATACTTTCTACCTCCCAGACTATCAAAAAATGGGGGCCCAAAAAGATCCATGTGAAGGAGATCCAAGGGTCTCTTTGAGTAGATGATAGTCGTGGGAGGGTGAGCCTTCTCATGAAGCTTTCCTTCGATACAAGCACTGCAATCACGATCTTTGGCAAAACTAACATTTGTTAGTCCACGGACATGGTTCCCCTTTAGAAGACTTTGCAAAGATCTCATATTGACATGGGCTAAACGGCGATGCCAAAGCCATCCCACGTCAACTTTAGCCATTAGGCATGTCGCGGTCTTAGTGGGTCGCTCCGAAAAGTTAATCACATAGAGACCATTCTCGACATGTCCAACAAAGGCTACCTTAAGAGTCTTGCTCCACAAGAGGGCCACGGTATCAATGTCAAAGAAAGTAGCAAAACCCATGAGTGCAAGTTGACGAACGGAAAGCAAATTGTATGCAAGGGACTCAACAAGCATGACTTTCTCGATCGTTAGATCATGAGAAATGACAACCTTGCCAAGACCCAATACCTTAGAATGCGAGGCATCACCCCACTCGACATTGGTGGGCACAGATGAAATCTTTTGCACGTCCACCACCAAGTCCTTGCTCCCGATCATATGATTTGTTGCTCCACTATCGAGCAACCATGATCCCACACCGGAAGCAAACACCTACAAGAGATCAATGCTTGGTTTTAGGTATCCATTTAGTAATGGGTCCTTTGATGTTAGTAAAAAGGGTCTTAGGAACCCAAATAGACCACTCAATGTACTCATAAGGAGAACCAACAAATTTAGCATAAACATGTCCATCACTAGCACGGCACAACACATATGACGGGTTAAAGTTGCCGGCTTTGTTGGAGGAGATGGTTTTGCCCTTCATGACATCAACGCCCTTCACATTTTCCTTATTCTCCTTAGGAGCACCCTCTCCCTCTTTCACAAAAGTTTGCTTGAGAGGAGGAGGTCGTTTGGTCTTATCGTTCTTCTTCTTATTCTTGGACTTGGGTGCAAACCCAATTCCCTTCTTGGCCACAACTTCCTTTCGATTGCTCAAAAGGTCGTTGAGGTTCTTCTCACCTTGAATACATGTCAGAAGGCCTTTCTCAAGTTGAACCTTCAACTTGGCATTCTCCTCCACAAGATGCACATGCTCACAACACGGGTTAGTAGCATATGCATTATCAATTAATACCATATGAGGAAAGGTGGCCTTTTCCTTGGTTAGCTTAACTTGGAGTTGCGCATGAGACTCCTTGAGGTTTGCATGTGCACCCTTCAAGACCTTGTGGGCCTTGTCAAGTACATCAAATTCCTCCTTGAGTCTAGCATGATCAACCCCAAGTTTAGCCTTCTCGGAGGTTAGCACACGAGACACAACAAGAGCATGATCAAGATCTTTCTTTAACTTGGCATGGTCATCATTGTGTGACTCCTCAAGAGCCAAACGATGCCCACGCTCTTCCTCAAGAGCATTGGAGAGATCCGATATCTCATCGGCATAGTCACGACTATGACCTTCCATCTTAGAGATGGTTTCTTCGTGAGCCTCGATCATGTCATTGGCTTCACCAAGTTGTTCCAAGAGAGCAACAAAGTGCTTCTTGGATTTGCCCTTGAGCTTACTCATAAATGACTCAAATTCATTCACATCATCATTAGACCCCTCATGTTCATCAATGCAACCCTCCAAGGAGGGATTAGTAATGATGGTGGTTTTGATGTTGGGGGTTACCTTGTTGGAGGCTTTAGCCATGAGACACTTGGCGGTGATGTTCTCGTTGGGTGAATCAAAGAGAGACACCCGAGGAGTGGTAGCAATGGCAACAGAGGCCATGGCCATTGCTTCTCCATTTTCATCATCATCGTCATCCTCATGGTATTCTTCTTGAACCACCAACCCACGAGTAGGAGTCTTCTTGGTGAAGTTGTTCTTGTTGGGGAAGGACTTGGCTTTGTCCTTTCAGATGAACTTGCCACCATTGTCTTCCCGCTTCTCGTAAGGACAATCCGCAACGAAATGGCTCATATTGCCACAGTTGAAACAAGTTCTAACTCGTTGCTTGCCCTTGAAGCCACTTGAGTTGTTCTTGTTGAAGTTGGGTCTTGAACTCTTCTTGCTCCAAAATTGTCTTGAAGCAAGAGCCATGTGCTCATGATAATCATATTTCGTGTCTTCGGGGTTGCTCTCCTCATCTTCCTCTTCTTCCCCTTCTTCCACATTAACCTTGGCCTTCAAGGCAAGGTTGGGTTTCTTTGCCCTTTGAGAACGGAGCACCGCATTGTCGACGGTCTTGTCCAAGATGCTCATTGCAACGAACTCATCCAACACTTCACTTGAGGTCATGGAGTGGAAGTCCGGTCTTTGACGAATGACGGAGGACATGGCCTTGTTGTAGGGCATCATGGCCTTGAGGAACTTGCGCTTGATCCAATTGTCATCAGTGTCCTTCCTCCCATGATCTCGGAGTGAGACCGCGAGTTTGGTCACTCTTCGAAAGAGCTCACGAGGTTCTTCATCTTCTTTCATTGCGAACTCATCGGCTTCATCTTGCACCACTTCATAGTTGGAGCGTTGAATGCTAGCACTTCCTCGATAGAGAGACACAACGCATTGCCATGCGTCTTTGGCCATGACATGAGGTCGAAGATGAGGGAGATCTTCGGGAAGGATTGCATCTTGGATGATGAAGAGAGCACTCTCATTGAATTGATTATCCACCACTTCTCTTGGGGTGAAGTTGCTTCGGTCATGTGGATAGAAACCTTCTTCAATGATTCTCCAAAGATTAGTATTCACATGATTTAAATGACGCTTGAAGCAATACACCCAAGAATCAAAATCCTTATTTTTCACAATCTTAGGAGGAGGAACGGCATGATTTAAATGAGTAGAGGGAATCAGTCCTCCATAAATTGGAGGCTCCACATGGGAAAAGATGCCGGTGCCATTTCTACCACTAGTAGAAGGACCCTTCTCACTATTAGCTTCCCCCTTGTCGGAGTTAGCATCCGTCACCTTGTTAGCGGGATCACCCACTTTCAACGGCGAGGTAGGTAGTTTAAGTCCTTCTAAGAATTTATTAAACATGCTTTCAACCATGGTTGTCATGGAGTTTTTCAATGTGTCCAAGGCCACATTGGATTCCTCACGGGACACCACGGTTTCCCCATTACCCGTAGACGAGATCGGATTCACACCGGAGTGCTCCTCCTCCCCACCGTCTACGGTGTCAACCATACTCCTCGGACGGTAAAGTCCTTAATAAAGAGACGAGGCTCTGATACCAATTGAAAGGATCGATATAGTTGACTAGAGGGGGGGTGAATAGGCAACTAACAATTTTTAGCTTTTCTTTACCAATTTAAACTTTGCATCAAAGTAGGTTGTCTAGATATGCAACTAGGTGAACAACCTATATGATGCAACGACAACAAGCACACGAGCAAGCAAGGGATACAACACAAGTAATCTTGCAAAAGTAAAGGCACGAGATAACCAAGAGTGGAGCCGATGGAGACGAGGATGTGTTACCGAAGTTCTTTCCTTTTGAGGGGAAGTACGTCTCCGTTGGAGCGGTGTGGAGGCACAATGCTCCCCAAGAAGCCACTAGGGCCACCGTATTCTCCTCACACCCTCACACAATGCGAGATGCCGTGATTCCACTATTGGTGCCCTTGAAGGAGGCGACCGAACCTTTACAAACAAGGATGGGGCAATCTCCACAACTTAATTGGAGGCTCCCAAGAACACCACGAAGCTTCACCACAATGGAGTATGGCTCCGAGGTGACCTCAACCGTCTAGGGTGCTCAAACACCCAAGAGTAACAAGATCTGCTATGGATTAGTGGGGGAATCAAATTTCTCTTGGTGGAAGTGTAGATCGGGGCCTTCTCAACCAATCCCGAGCAAATCAACAAGTTTGATTGGCTAGGGAGAGAGATCGGGCGAAAATGGAGCTTGGAGCAACAATGGAGCTTTTGGGGAAAGAGATAGGTCAACATTGGGGAAGAAGACCTCTATATATAGTGGGGGGAACAATCCAACCATTACCCCCAAGCAGCCACGCACAGAGCGGTACTATCGCTTGGACAGGGCGGTACTATCGCTGAGCCAGCGGTACTACCGTTCCCTCCCAGCGGTACTGCTGCGCTCACGAGGGTAGCACGGACCAGGGCCCAGAGCGGTACTACCGCGGGAGTACGGGCGGTACTACCGCTTGGAGCGGTACTACCGCCACTACTGCCGCTACTAGTACCGCAAAACCCGACACGAAAACAGGGGTCTCGAGTCGAGGCGGTAGAAGCCCGGAACCACAGTGGTACTACGGCCGAAGACAGCAAGCGGTACTACCGCTTGGGGAGCGGTACTACCGCTTGACGTGCTTCGGCGGTACTACCGCTGAGGACCGCGGTACTACCGCTAGGACAGGTCAAGACAGGCAGGGAGAAGAAAGGTAGCTCCAATGAAGCGGAAAGGAACGGCGGGTGTGATAAGGATGTGTAATGTTGATTCCACCCTAGCCTTTCGAAAGAGGATCCCCTCTTGATAGTACAGTGACTCCTACGAAACTAGTCCACCAACAGAGAGACGAAAGAGCTACACCGTCTTGACTAAAGCACCGAGGGGAGGGAATCGTCTCGTGCCAAAGAATGAATCTCTGAAAAACTCAGCGCACACGATTAGTCCGCAAAAGCATTGTCATCAATCACCAAAACACCTTGGGGATATATATGCCCTTACAGAAGGCCAGACCTGCAGGCTTAGACCGAAGAGTCGATTCTTATGCGAAGCCCATTTGACAGTTAAGCTTGATAAAAAGCTCAATCTTTGGTATGTCAGCAGTTTCTCCGATGATCACAGCCACACTCTTGCACGACCGGACGAAGTCCCTTTCCTCCGATCTCATAATCAGATCAAAGCATTTGAGAGAGCTGAGATCTTAGCTATGGCTGGAGCTGGGATAAGAAAACATATCATTTTTGACAACATCGTTAGCAGGTATGGGTCGTATGCAAAGTCACTGTTTCAAAGGATAAAGCTGTATAACATGTGCTATAGGGAGAAGATGAAATTGCTTGCACAAGGTGATGTTGATACTGCCATAGGAATCATGTTGACCGGAAAGGACAGAGATCCAGACTTCTTCTTTGAGCACACGGTTGACGCTGAAGGCAGGCTCCAAAACCTGTTCTGGTGTGATTCGCAGTCACGCCAGGATTATCTAGACTATGGTGATGTTGTTGTGTTCGACAACACATACAAGATGAACAGGTATGGAATGTCGTTAATCCCTTTTGTGGGTCTGAACAACCACCGTTGCACTACGGTATTCGCCTGCGCCATTGTTTCAGACGAGACTGAGGCTACATATGTTTGGTTGCTTAACATGTTCTTGAAAGCTAACTGTCAGAAGAGGCCCAAATCTGTAATTACCGATGGAGATGCAGCGATGATAAGGGCTATCAGGAAGGTGCTTTCTGACGTGTGGCATCGTCTATGTTCATGGCATATTGAAAAGAATATGCAGAAACACCTCAACCACAAGTCATTGAAGGAGTTTAGGGTATTATTGTACTATGCCACTACACATAAGGTTTTTGAGGAGAGATGGACCGCGTTTGTGCGCAAATGGCAGACGGAGAAAACGAAAACATGGCTCCATAGGATGTACATGAAGAGGACGCTTTGGGCTGCATCATATTTGTCTGGTGGGTTTTTCCTTGGTATGTGTAGTAATCAGAGGAGTGAGAGTTTGAACTCCAGCCTGCACCTTCATCTTGACTATGGTATGATGATCGTTGACATGATTGTACACTACGAGAATTGTATTGTTCGCCTCCGTGAGAATGAAGCTTATGATGACTACACGGCCTCACAGACTCTTCCAGTAACAGTGACTGAGTGTCAGGCCATTGAGTCGTATGCTGCGAAAGCATTCACGCAGGCAAACTTTTATATGTTGCAACAAGATATGAAGAAGGTACAGGAGCTTGAGGTAATTTATAGACTGACAGGGACCGATAGTCAGAGATTTGTGGTTGCATGGAAGAATAACAGGGATCACAGATTTAATGTGGACTATACGCCAGGTAACTCGGCAGAAACTATAAAGTGCAGTTGCCGAAGTATGACTCGCAAAGGGCTTCCTTGCAAGCATATTATTCATGTTTTAAATGCACTGAACTTACTTGTGATACCCAAGTGTTGTGTCCTGCGAAGATTCTCAAAAAAAAGCACGAGCTGGACTGCCCGTGAAGTGCACCAGCGATTTGTTTGCGTGGGGTTGGTCGAGTGGTGAGGACAGAGCTAGATATAGCGAGTTGACCATCAAATCTTCAGAAGCATGTCATGTCGCATGCAGTAATCCTTTCTTATTCGACAAGTTGGCGGCGGCTCTGGATGATATTATAGCGAATAAGGACATTCAGGGAAATGAAGATGATAGTCAGCGAAGCTTCGTGAACAATAATCCATTTGAGCCTAACCGAGATCATATTCTGGTTCGTGATCTAGTAAAGGTTTCCACCAAGGGCGCACCTAAGCAGAACAGTAGAGGTCGCGGTAAGGGTGGCCCAGATGTGACAAAAAATGAGAGGCCTAAAGCATTTAACGAGAAATCTGGACGAAAATGTAGCATATGCAGCGGCTCAGGTCATAACAGGAGCACATGCAGCAAAAATGAAGAGTATGTCTATTCTTTGTTTATGTTAGTTTTGTTGTTTCATTTACGGTACATTGATTCTCATAGTTTTTTGTATGCAGCAACTGGGCTTGAAGACAGAAGTGAGGATGGTGCATCTGTTTTACTGCTTCCATTTATATGTAACTGCACGTCTTTTTGCTTTGTTTATGTTAGTTTCGTTGATTCATCTACCGTACATTGATTCTCACTTTTTTTTATTTATTCTATGCAGCAACTGGGCTTGAAGACTCAAGTGAAGACGATGCAAGTGTTTTACCTCTTCCATTTATATGAAAAACATTTGTTAAATTTATGTTAGTGTTGAGTATTTTATATGTGTGAAACAAGATTATTGCCTACAGACCGTTGTCATTTGAGACTTGTTATTTTCTGTCCACTACAATAAAATTACTGTGGTGACAATTGTTATGTTGAGACATCATTATTGTTGATATAAATATTCACTATTCATTATTTATATTATGAATTCTGCATGTATTTACTACAGTCCCGTCGGCTGTCAAATATATTAAAATAAGAGAAGTACCCTGCGAATTGTTGTTGAAAAAAAAGAAAAGAAAAACCCCGCCCGTCTCCACAACGTGTCTTATAAGCCCATCGTTATCAAGCCCAGCGGGCAACTACAACAGGCGTTTTGGAGCACGCCGTGGAAACCAGGCCCAACAGGGCAGCATCGACGGGGTAAATCGATGGGTTAATAGACCAGAGGAGTTCAATATGGCGACGGGAGCTGTGTATATAAACTGGTCGTCGTCGCCTTCGGCCGGCGAGGTGGGACTAAAGTAGCGTTAGTTTCCCTGGCGCGTCGTCTCAGCGGGGGTAACTGGGCCGGCCCATGGCGCGTTGAGCCGTCGAGAAGTCCGCGTCGTCCATTGCCTTTTTGGGCCGGCCCACGTCGCGTCTGGCTGTCTTCACGTCGCCCCGTGGCCGACGCAAGTTTAGTCCCACCTCGCCGGCCGAACGGGACGACGGCCAGCTTATATACTCAGCTCCCGTCGGCACATTGAACTCCTCTGGTTACTACCCCGTCGATGTACCGCGTCGATGCTACCCTGTTGGGCCTAGTTTACACGTTGTGTTGTGAAACCCATGTCGTAGTCGCCCGGTAGGCTTGATAACGACGGGCTTACTAAGACACGTTGTGGACGGGCGGGCAATTTTTTTACCTAAAATATTTTTTAAGCTTTTCTAAACCAAACTAACACCGAGTGTGCTGTAAACTAACTTTTTGCTAACAAAGTAACACGCAGTGTGCTGCTATAGTTTAGTGTACAAAAACTTAACGACGACACGATTACATATATGTAAATCTAAACATTACGTTTATTTTTTGTAAACTATTTTTTTGTATTTCCAAAAACAAAATCGCCGTGTTTTTTTAATAATGCGCTACCATAGTTTAGTGCACAGAAAATAAATGAGATTACATATATGTAATCGTAACATTAGTGTCAAAATAAATAGTTAGTATTAAATATTTCTTCAACAAAATATCGTGTACACATACAAACGGTAAGTACGCATATAACTATTCGGAAACAAAAAAAATCATGTAAACAAAAAAAGACTGATTATATAATATTTATGAAACAAAATATGATGTGGACATAAAAAACGTAATTAAGTGTATAATCTTTTCGGAACAAAATAGTGGCAAAATCAATAAATATGTCTATTACATAAAATTTATAAGCAAGTGCGCAAAGTGTTTGGAAAATATAGTCCTCCAGTACCACCCAATCACATGCAAAACCCCTCCGTGCCGCATCTATTTCTTCTTCTTTGATATCTGAATAACTTTGTTTTTCACTTCATCAAGCTTGTTTCTTTCCGAAAAGATAAGTTGCGCAATCATACCTCTCTCGAATCATCAATTGACCTCTAAAAAAAGTGGTGTTAGCACAGCGTTCATTGTACATCGTAGTCCAAACATGACTTGCGTACCTGTGAAAATAAGCCTGTCCATTTGTCATCATCCCAATATTGAAAGCATCGAAGGAGAAATATTCCACACGAATTCCTAGTGCATACAATTTACGAAGATTAAATATCTACTGTACATACAGGACCGACATTCTGTCAAAGTAAGAACTCACCCATCATGTTGTTTTGGCATGTCATACGTTTGAATAGGCTAATTGGAAACATCCGGATAATTCACAATTCCGGTTGCATTTGCTTCTTGGATATCTTCTGCTAGTTGTTTTCTCTAAAGATATAATAAACATGGTGGAAAGAATGTCATTCAGTGTACTGAAAAAACGAATGTTACCAAATGCACATTTGAAAGTTAAACCTACCAGGTCCTCAACGAGTTCTCTAGTAACACTGTCAAGTTTTCCGGTCATCAATGAGTCAAGAACCTGAAACTCTCTCTTCCCGCGATGCATGACGACAGTAATCCAGTGAGTGTTTTGCTTGTTTAGAGGAATGTAAGTCTGCATCACAAGGACCATAAAACACAATCAGCACATACTATCGTATGTATGTACCATGTAACCAATCAAACTTACCTTTGATTTTTTGAAATACTCGTCCTCACATCTATCCACGGGTCCATTACTATGCGACTCTGCTTCATAATCGTTACCGGCGGTCTTCTTTCCGGGTCTAATGTGAAGTAACCAATGTATCCTCCAAGTTGTCAACATGAAACGATCATCATTAACTTTGTCGACCAAATATGTTGAGTATGCATTAATTACCTATAAATAATGTGTTAGATTTAACAATGGTATTTTCGAATCAATTGTAAAAAAATATATGAAATTAACTTGCGTCGCCACTTAGCCACTCATGGTTAATAATCTGACAAGCTCTCCGCACAGTGAGACCTTCTTCCATGCTATCATTGAAAATTTCTGTTTTGGCATGTTTTTCTGAATACTCATGCGCGCGCACGTACTTGATGGACGCTTTCACCACATCATACTCATCACTAGATTTGTTAACACCACCATTTTGGAACAATTCTGTCACGCACAACTCAAATAATTATAAACGCAGATATATAAATAATTATTACGCAAGAACAATTAGAAACACAAAAAACTTACTTCCTTTCGCTGAACATTTTGCACGCTTGTTCGGTTTAGGGACCACATAAGGAGACTTGACATGTTGTGATCCTTTGCGCTTGCGCCTGCCAGTAACCTCCTCCACTTCCTCTTGTACTCCTTCAGAACCAAGCGACGCATGCGATGCGATTTCGTCCGTCCCTAAAGATGTGGCAGCTTTTTCATCTGATACTTCTGGTACTTGGATAGGATCATCCATATCACCCTTGAAACTATCCCAGTACTCAGGTGTGCAGTAAAAAGATGTGTTTCCACGAGAAGTTACATCAACACCGTCATCATCCTTTTGCACATTCTTTTTGGAAGGTGTGCGGAACCGGTCTGAATCATCTTTTTGATATACAAACTCTTTTTTCGGACGTCCACCATCGTTTGAAGACTCATTAATGCCTCCGTACAGATTCTCTTCGTCCTCTTCCAGGTTACTGGGTTTGTAGAAGACGTCGGTTTTGTTTAGTTTCTCAATCATCCTCTGCAAGAAAACATTTCATCTTAGTTCTTCAATTCAGTGATGGACATTAAAGTGACGTGCTCAAGTGTTACCTGTGCGCATAACTCTGGCAAACGAAGCATTTCCTTCCGAAGCTCATTCATCTCACTCAAAATCCGGTCCATAGTAGGCTTCTGGCTCGAAGCCTCCGAGGTACTGCCCTCTTTCCTCGTTCCAGTAACGTTAGATTTTTTACTACTAGCTTTCTTGGTTTTTTGAGCTTCTTCTTCTGCAATTTTTTTCAGCCTATACTCCTCTGTAATGTTGTCATCGATCTACAAATGCAACAAGAGAATTATACATACAAACCATATGCACACTTAACTTTATTTCATAAATGTAAAAAAACATGATTACTAGGATTACCATCCCAACACCACGACCATATTCATAGTCGTATTTGTCTCTTCTCACAGCCATATCTTCCGTCCAGTTCCTCATCAGCGGGCTCAACAATGCCAACGGATCATATTTTGGACCGGTGATTGGTTGCACCTTCTCCCAGTATAGGTACTGCAAAACACATAAACTAATTAAATTACATGTTCTTCCTTGACATTTTATAACAAAAATGTTGAAATTAATAAATACAACGTACTTGCAAAAGGGCGAGGTTCCCCTGGGGCCACTGCCTAACATGGCCGTCCTGCAGAAGCTTACCAATCTCCGACAAATAGAATCGTGAAGTGAATGCATTCCAGTTGAACTTCCTTATCAACTTAATATTTTGCACTAAGGCATAGTATTTTTTCGGAACGTATTCATGAGACACCGGTGGAATTATAGTTCCTAAGAGAACTAGAAATGTCATCCCAATAAAGTCATCATCAGTACTCTTATTCTTCACAATCTTTTCTATGAGATCATCAATCATGATCTTACCATTTTTCTTGCTAACAAAGCTAACTGGTATTTTTTTGGTTGCTTTTCTGCCAGCACCAACTAGTGGATTTTGTCAGGTGGCAGGATTTTGTTTCAAGTCACACAATTTTGAGCCTCGCTATACAGACGATAAGTTTATGGCCGGCGTCTGCACGATCGTACGTGGAGGGCCAACACCCAGCCTGCACCTTCGTTTTCCTTTTTTAGCTGATGCTAGTGTTGTTGGGGACCAAGTATCGTTTGCAGATCGTGCATGAGGTGTCGCCTGTGAAGCAATTTCGCACAATTTTTGTTTGTCGATTCTAAAGATTTAGTTGTGCCCCATATGCGCCATGAAGAGTGAGGACAACTTTTGCGAACGAACATGCATGTTTCCTTCTGATGTTCCCTTCTTTATTGTCGGCGTGTTGATCATGCATTATGCGTCGCAGATGAATTAACTGGTTCAGAAGAGGTAATACATGAGATAGAATACAATTCTAATGGAAATGAATGAAAACAATCCAGAGAAACCATCTCACCCCCGCGTTGCATCTCTCCTCCCTTGCCTCTCTCCCATTGCCATCGTCGGAGGACGCCGCCAGGATCAGCCCACACGGCAAACGGCGGCGGCGACGGGGCCTCTTCTTGCTCGATGGTGGACGCTCGTGATGGGGGAGGCTAGTCCCCCCTATTGCGCGATCCAGAGTCTGCGGCCCTGTCGCGACTCAACGAGCTTCAGCCAATAGCTTCTCTCCGGCATCCTCCTCCCAGAGGTTTCTCATCCCCATGTTCTACTTTGGTCGGGCACCCCAGTGCAATCTACATCGAGGGCATCTGGAAGCATCTCCGACGATAACGCAGTGGTGGCTCGACAGATTCTGCCCTCCCGTGACCTTACATACGTTGTACAATCCACTAATAGCTATTAGTCGGACATACTTTATGGCCAATTGTTGCACAACAGGTTTTTTGCTTTCCCTCTTCCTTGGCATGACATGTCAGATTTTATCTCTTGGAGCTACACGAAAAGTGGGATGTTTTCGGTTTGATCAGCTTAAATCGTGGAATGGGATCATTAACATGGGAGAAAACTACATGTACTAACGGTATGGGGCAGACCAGAGTTAACCCTATTTGGTGTAAGATTTGGAAGCTAGCGTGCCCGAGAAAGGTTAATTTTTCCATTTGGTGTACATGCACGCTTGTGGCCTAGAAAATACAAAGGACTTATTTCATTGTGACAAATGCAACAAAGGTTTGGATAAGGGTAGGATGGACGATATTATTAAAAGAGCATGTGAAGTCGATCATACTGGTGAGGCGGTTCTAGAGTTCTTGCTTTTACGAGATCAGAAGTTGTCTGTTATGGGTATCCAGAATCCTCATGAAATGATCGCCATTACTACTTGGTATTTCAAATAACTACACTACCAACTAATACTATTGCTTCCTCTCCAAAGGCTACAATGAAAATATTCAAAAAAAAAGGCTACAATGAAAAGGTAGGGTTGGATCCGCCCAGCCACTGGTTTTGTAAAACTTAATGTTGATGCATCCTTTTTATCAAGACTTGCTTAGGAACACCACAGGGACGGTCCTGTGGGAAGATAGCGAAAAAAAATCACTGCTATGTGGAATTGCAAAATTGACAGATGAGAGACTACCAAATTAGGTTTATCCCTTGCCCAAAGGGCGGGTTACAATCAATTTATTAACTATGACAATTTGGATGTCATTGACCCCATGAGGAATGGTCAATCTGCAAGAGGGGCAGTGACAGTTTTCAACAATTGCTATTACATTGTTTGTAATTTTCCCTTTGAATGAAATTGCAAACATGCTCATAAATGATGTAACTGTTATTTCAGATGATGTTTTAAAAAATACAAAGAAAATGGTCCTTGATAAAGGTATCGGTCTCTTCAGTCTTACTGTTGATTACTCATTTTTTAGAACTTTGCACCGGAAACTTTTCTTAGAGAGCAGTCTTACTGTGGTCCACAAATCTATTCGGTGTCAGTTTACGCATATACTATAACTTAGTCTTAGCTTGGTATAGGTAGAATATAAGATTTTCAGTTCGCCTTGGTAGTCGGAACAGATCTTGGTCAGGTTGCCACTCTGCAGAAAACTGCTACTAGTAATCAGTGTCATGATAATCATCATAGACTCCGCCACCACCCTCATCAACATAGCCTTCATAGTTGTAATCAGCATCGTGACCATAGTTGTAACTAGCATCAAATGTTTCACCATAACCGATATCCTGTTCATATTCCTCGTCAAAGTGTATGTCATCTTTGCCATTTGCTTTGCCAACTTCGTCTTCAGTCTGCACATAGACTCTCAGTAAGCATTTGAATGGCAGCAGATATACAAGTAAACAAGATATTTATTTTGATGTTGGAGCATTTACAAAAGAACATTGCATGAATTTTAGGGTACAGAAATCTATCAAGCTCCAGTGAACATAAAAGGAGAAAACATACATTGTACAATCCACTAACAGCTTCAACATTGATTTTTGACCCAAGTCCCTGCAGAAGGAGCAATGTCACACGTTAAATGCTACTAGTTCGTTTGCACACAAAGTTTAACATGTAACTATAATAGTCACACGACATATATTTTGGATGTCTATTGCTGTACAAAAGGTGCAGTACCTTCCGTTTCAACATGTTGCATGTTGCTTCTGCTGGTGTTTCAGCAGGTGTGGAGTTCTTGTCCTCCTTACGTTTCCGTTTCTACATTTAAAAAGACACCTGGCTAATCATGAACTGTACCGAAAATAGTAAAGATGTGTACACAGGACGCTTGGGCTACACTAGAAACATTTCATACCTTCGGTTGTCCCTCTCCAACAGATATACCTCTCGCTGCCAATTCAGCCGCTAAAGCTTCCTTTGCAGCTTGTTCCTGTGAAAGAGGTCAGCATATATTTACACCCTGTTGTCAGGACAAGAAACTGCCCCATTATGATAACTACCTCTCGGTATTCTTTGTTCATTTCCTCCCAGATAATCTTTTTGTTCTGTGTTTCTTCCTCGTTGTGAAGATACCCGTCAACCTGCAATTTTGCCAAATATAATAACAGGAAATCAGAATGAACGGTCATATCTCAGGCTCTAACAATATCAGAAACATCTCATGGATAAAAAATACCTCCACATCATCAATATCAGAAAGATTTTCAGGATCAGAATCAGCTTTACCATTTTCACCTAAGGGTGCAACATAACATCAGCAAGTTGATTGGCCATCAGCTTGGCAATACAAACCAAAAAGGGGAAATGACATTATTGTTGCAGAGCACTATCATATTACAGGAACCAACAAACCTTCCACTTCAGGATCGATGGGAGCTTCAAAATCATTTGCAGTTTGACTGGAACAACCTGTCGAAGATTTGCCTACACAGTTCTGTTCAAAGAAGTCAAACTGAGTCACTGGACGTACAAATGCACATCAAGCACACTGAGTGAACTATAAGGGAAACAACTAGACCTAGTGCAGATGTATTAAAGAGATCTTATACTCCCTCCGTTCCAAAATGTAGTGCGTATAGATTTTCTGAAAAGTCAAACTAAGCAAACTTTGACCAAGTTTACAGAGAAAACAATTTATATATACAATTCCAAACATATACAACATGAAAATATAACTGAGGATGTTTCAATGATATGCATTTGGTATTTTAAATGTTCATATTCTTGTCTATAAACATGGTCAAAGTTTGTAATGTTTGACTTTTGAAAAAACCTATACGCACTAGATTATGGAAGGGAGGGAGTACATGATGTTAGCGCAATACAACAAATGCCAAAGTTGAGCAATAAAATTAGATTATGCCGGTTCAAATATTCCATTAAAAGATTGCACCAAAAAGACCGCTAGTCTGGTACATTCCAGGTTTGGATGTGATGGGTATATTTTTTTCCCATCCTGCAACACCCTTTGAGCGCAACAAAAGATGGAGTACAAATATATAAATAAAGAGAAGCAGGTTCACCACTAGATGATTTGAGATGCTTGTCAGCAAAGAGTTTTGCAAGATTTTTTTTTTGATAAAAGAGAGCTTGCCTCTCCGATTTCATTTAGAGAAATCAAATGTTCACAGACTCCAGGACAGAGTTTTGCAAGATAGCAAGGAAAACTCTGAGATTACTTAGAAACCTCACTCTCAAGCTCCAAACTACGGTTCAGGAATATAATCTAGATGTAAAGATGAAACTTGAATGTTTCTTGTAACAAAAAGGAAAACAAGTCATCGATGTAACTAATAGACATCAAAAGTAGTAAAAATGGATTTGTCAGGGATGTGCAGTCAACTGATGAAAAAGAATCTTCAAATAGCTTTGGGTGAATGATGACAATAATTTAAAAGTAGTCGATAATAAGAGTGGAATTTCTTAGTTGATAATTACAGTTGAAAAAGATAGTTTCTCAGATTAATAGGGTAAGAAGCATGGGTTTAAGTATGTTCAGAAACTACTACCTTCCCAGGGCTCATGATGTTATGCTCAACATCAGAACTATGTAACTCACATAATGTTGTGTCGACTACAGAAGAATCCTTAGCTCTTTTAGCAGCAGCATGTCTTTTTTTTTCAGCTCGCTGAAAAGCTGGAGGGTCAGCACCACCCTCCAGTCCACCTGACAGCTCAGTGAACTGACCAATCAAGTCATGTCAGTAGTGAATGAAGCATAAAAACCAAGGCATTACAAACATCGTAAATGTGAGTTACATTGTAGTAGCATTCCTCGCAAAGTCCATGAGAAAAATGCTCAGCACCCTTGTGCTCACAAAGGACGTCTCCATACTTGGCTGAACATTTTGGAACCGTCTCTTCATCAGCCTTTGCCAAAAAATCTTCAATCTACCATGGGGGCATGAAGATACAAATCAGAAGTGATGGTATACTATAAATTAAGTTCTTACAAAAAAAGTTTGTACATAAAATTAATGTATGAGCTATAAATGCAGTTGACGATTTAAATGTTGAAGCCCCTCCAATATCTAATCCTGATGGGCAATTGCATTCGCATTCTATCGTAAACAGAATGGCCTTGGAGATCAGTGTCATCAATTCGCCCATGATCAGCAGGACAAATAGGTACTAGGTTTGTGCCAGAAAAGTGTCCTTTGTGACAGGGAAAGATAGGCGACAGAAAGATATTCATCAGCTATGGGATTTGACAGGTATCGGTGTCGAACAGAGGGTATGTTCACAAAGCATCCCATTTATGTTGGCATGCTATGTGATCTGCATAGAGGTCATGACAGGTAATTATATGTTTGTAGTAGATATGATAGAAGCACACAGAAATGAAAGGGAATGACAAATGGTCTAGAAGATAAATAGGAATAGCACCTAAACTGGCTATCTGAAAAGATGAAAGGAAGTAAACACATGACGTCGATTCAATGACAGCTGGATGATAGTTTAGTTACTCAATTTGAGTATGTTTGAGAACTGACGGCCTGAGTGACTTTCCCCAAATAGAACAATCAAACAATATTGCACCACTGACCATTATGGTGTGCCAACAAATTAAAATAACACTCACTAGTTTTCAGTCACCTGAAATTTTCATGTCTTTCGGTCATCAACTAACATTACACAATAATGACACAACAAACTAAAATAACGTTATTAGAAAAAGGGTCACTGACAGGCGATCTGTTCCTGTTAGATGAGGTGCATTGCTGATGGTCGTGCAGCGTCCATACTGACTGCCCACCGCAACATTGTGAAATCTCCATTGACGAGCGAAGAAAGTGCCTGTCAGCAGTATGCGGACCAGCAACCCTGGTCGACAACACTACTGGCAGCATGCCTTCGCTGATGAGTACAACATGCCTGCCTGTCAGTGATTCTCCCATCATCACTGACGGACAAGCATGTGTGCCTGTCAGTGATATCATCTCGTCAGCAGGCGGCAAATTTCCACTGAAAGTCGCTAGGGTGTCACCCGTCACTGAAAAGGCCCAAAAAAGCTCACGTACCTTTTTTTGATTGTCAAACTACGGTATAATTTTGATGGCCAAAACAGCCTACATACCTCACCCCTCGCCTCTACAAAAACTTGTTGGGAAACCCCAAGGTCCCTCATCCCCCCTCCCCCAGATTCCCTCGCATCCCCTTTCACCATCACACCACCGCATCCTCGGCTACGCCGGATCCGGAAGCATGGCGACAGCCGTCATCCTTGCCTTTACCAACTACGCAGGATATGGCGGTGCGATAGTCCTGTCCTTTCCAAGCCGCAACAAGTGGGTGGCCATGGTGTCATCAACCCTCCTCTGCAGCATCCGGTGGTGCTCCGGTCTATCCCTCTCAATTCGCCGCGGGGTGGCCATGGTGCCAGCACCCATAAGGCCAAGGCAATGACGGTTCCCACCGAATTCCAATGCGCCTCCACCGAAGCCTCCATAATCGAGCTGGCTCACCTAGCCTTGTCCTTGTTTCAGCTTTGTTGTGCCAGTCATCGAGCCATAGCTCTATTGTGGGTCCGAGCCATCGAGCCAAGGCATATGTGGTTGGCTGCCATCGAGTTAGGCATTTCTCGTGTTTCATAATAACTAATAACTTGTAAAAAAGATCTTTTGGTAGGCACCAAGTGATGATGAGCAAGTCAAAGATACGATAACCTAGCTAGATAGATCAGTATGATCTGTAGGATAGCTAGATGAAGGTAGATTAGTGCATGATTTTTCAAGACCTGCAGGATGGTAAATGGGTGACCCAGCCTCCAATATGTGCTTGCCTTGCTATGGAACTTAGGGAACAACGGAGGGGAGGTGCAATCAAGTATATCTTTGTCGGCGAGATCGATGCGCTTGAGCACTTCTCATTGTCCTGCTACATTCTTTCCTAAGTTCCACGATTAAGCACACACACCTATAAGCTGATGGGGTTGTACTCATTTATTTCGCTCCTGGAAGGGATGTTTTTGGAATATCACAGTGTAAGGAATGAAATGTATTGATGAACATATCTAAGAATTGTTTCTTAGAAGGGCAGGTCTGATCAGTACTGATGAACATATGAAATGTATTGATGGAACCTAAGGCTGTCTAGAAATTCCTTTCCCCAGACCCCATCTTGTGTGGGAGCTTTCAGCACTGGGTACACCTTTTCTTTTGTATGAAGTGTTTCTTAAGATGAATCAGTATATATGCAATGTTTGTTGTAGTGATCTATTGTGAAATGCATGTATCTATATGGAATGTGTGTTGTAGTGTATGTGGAATACAATTGTATATGAAATCTGTGCAATAATAAATTAAAAAAAATACTGAAAAACTTTTGGTAAACACACCATGACGGGCAGGCATGTTCACTGGTGAAATCACCCCGATGGGCAAACTTGGAGTGCCCGTCAATGGGACTCACCCTTTACTGACGGGTGGAGTGCTTGGATGGACGCACAACTGAAGTTTGGTGACTGAGTCCCACTGACGGGTGGAGTGCTTAGATGGACACATAACCGAAGTTTGGTTGCTGACAGGTGCCCTGCGCCCCTACCCATCAGCGGAGGGATTTAAGCGCCGATTAGTGCTGTGCCGTTCTGAAGTAGTGTAAGAGATATCTAAGTTTTTGTTCTACTTGTTTCTGTATTTGTAGGGATTAGCCTATGTTTACTTTATTGTAGCCTAGGTTAGACAACTTCTTGTCTTAGTACTTTCTAAACAGTGAGTTTATATAGGATGTAAGTAATTACTGATGAGAATGATTATATTTCAGAAAAATGCAAGTCATTTGATAATAGTCAACCCACATTTGGCTATTCATGGGGAGCACATACATACCGTTAAGCTACCAGAATCTGTATTTTCAAACTCTACTAAGCGCTTAGATAGCGTTGCCTCACAGACATGCACAACAGCAGCCTGAAAAAGATAAAACATAATTAGTGCCATTTCATATTTGAACCTACATTACACACATATGGTGCTTCCTACCTTTCAATGCTACCAACACCACAACGTCACAAAAAACTGGGATACATTTTGACAACATTAACAAAAGATGCACCTACCAAGTAACAAGATCTCAAAATTCGAGGAACATTTGAGAAATAGAAAAAGACAATTTTTTCCTTAGAAGACATGTATTGTCAATGCTGAAAATATGTTTCAGAAATTTCTACATTATTTGTGGTGCCATGCTCGCTGGTTGCACATGAAGTAGCAAATGGATAGGACGCACCATAGGCTCTCAATAGTGCTGCATATGCAATAAATACTACTCCCTCTGTAAACTAATATAAGACGTTTTAGATCACCACTACTTTATAGCTAGTACATAACTACAAAGGAAAGACGTTCTGGATACAACTCTTGTGTAAGTAGATCCATCTGGACCCTGCAAAAAAAAAAGTAGATCCATCTGGAGCATCTGGGCTTACAATATCTGCCTTGGTGTAATCATATCCGTGAGAAAGTGCCGCGATATATAATGCTGCACCACATAAACCACTTGGCTTCCTCCCAGTCTGCTAAGACAAGACAAGCTATTACCAGCTTACAAAAGAACGAAAATAAGAAACTAGAATGACAAAGATACTAGCCTGCATCCAGTCTCGCTTCATGCTAGCTACAATGCGTAAAGCTGTGTCCGAGACAGCATTGTCCCTTTTTCCCAGTAAACCTACATGTTACCAATAATAGAGAAAAATCATAAAAATAATAATAGCATGTTGATTCTCTTTGCTAACTAATGTAGTTGTCCTTCTAGCCTTCCATATGAAAGCTATGCTTGGCAAAACTAGAAATCTTGACCGCAAAAATAGATCCCATGATTTATGTACACATTATTTTGAATATGTTGTCTTCCAAGAGTTTAAAATTGATAGCATTGATGATAAACAGTTTTTATACTTCCCGGAAAAAGGCACACTCATTTATATGTTCAAGTATTCAATGCAAAAGAAGCAAACATCTAGACTTCATAACCTTGCTCCCTTAAGTTCTCCCATGGGCTAATTTTTCCATGCTTGCCGAGTGCTGACGCAATAAGGATTCAAGAAATCTAAACATGTCTGAAATCTCATACAACGAAAGGTAAGGGTCAACCATCCTGGCATAAACCACAAAGAACTACCTTATCACAACAGAAACAGAAAAGGAACGTGAAGAATTGTGAATGCTCTGACAATCCTTGATGTAAATAAGTATCTTGTACGGAGGGAGTATGTAAGTAGAAGCATTCTGTATATTTATTATATAACAAATGCACATGTATGTCAACTTACGTTCAGTAAAACGATGGATGAAAAGGCTAGGATCTACAAGCTTTTGAACAATTGGGTGTTCTCCGAGTAACAAAACCTGGCAAAGCTGCAGAAAAACACCACCTAGGACATAACTGAAACATAAATCAAGATGAGCCCTTTCAGTGAGGGGTGCAAGATAGAGGGCATGAGAGTGCGAGTACTTACACACTTATTTGCAAATGGTCTGAGAAATCAATAAGAAGATAAGGTTTTTCACCTCGCCTGAAAAAACAATATTTAAAATATGCGCACTTCCTTGATGATACCAAAAGGACAATCAATGTACAGGGAAACACCAACACAAGCATAAAAGGACAACAGATTTCAGAGACAGGAAAAAACAAAAGAAAGCAGAAAAAAGATTGTTTTTAGGACAGCAATAAACACTGAAACATAAGCATGTAGTGTGCCTTCTATTGGACGTGACCTAAGTCTACAAGGCACCACTTTGACTGCTAATTTCTATCACAAAAAAATTGTTAATTAGAATCATATAAAGCATATATACTACAAAAGTGCATTTCCTGATGAATCTATTGGAAACAGTTTCATGTGGATAGGGTAGATACCTAGCATCTTAGATAATGATGGTCAAAGTAAAAAATGACTTAACCAGTATAGATGAGACTTGCCTAGAAATTGCAGTTTGTAACGTAACAAACTAGAAACAATAGTTGGCGATTCCTAAACATTAGAAGAAAATAGCAAGTGTGTGAACCTAGCAGAATTTTGCATGCATATTTCTGGAGAAGATTAGAAGTCTTGTAGTTTACACACTTGAAGTCTTGCCATTTTGGTTTTATTTCTTGCTCTTTGATGAACCTCACAAGTCCAAGGCACAATATGGCATTCTATTGCATTTTGAAAACTACTATAAAGGCACACTTCTGCAGGTTTTCACTACAAACTTAAGGGCATCCTTGGTTTGAAAGCCAATATTTGGCAATAGCAACTTTTTCGAGGTTGGCAAGGCAATTTGGTAGCAACTTTTTTGGCCTTACCCAAACATTGCCAAGCCAAATTCTGGCATCAAACAAAGCAGACATAAATGAACCCCAGCAGAGGCCATATCCTAACAAATACAACACAGAATACTAAAAGGCCCACCCATAAGTGCAAAGGGAGAAGGTCATGTTTGAACAAGAAATAAGCCCAATGTATAGGAAGGCTTTCAACATACTCCCTCCGTCCCAAAATAAGTGTCTCAACCTTAGTACAACTTTGTACGTACTAAAGTTAGTACAAAATTGAGACACTTATTTTAGGACAGAGGGAGTAGTTAAAAAAGCACGCCTAGCGCATAAGCGTGCGCTTTGGTCGGAAAAGCGCAAGGCGGGCAAAACGCACAATTAACGCCTATTGTTTTTTAACTATGTTTTCAATACAGCAAGGGAGTAATTACGTGACAGCTTACCGGCAGGCAATGTAAAGACAAGCGGCTGCAACGTGACTTGTTCGACGTCCCTTAGTAAAGTCATTATCAAGAGCTAGCTACATTTAAATGAATAAATATCAGCATTGGAAAATAACCTGCCATTTTTGGAAGGACAATGTTTGTGTGATAACAAAGATTCATACTTTATAAAAGTTATGAGCAGTGCAAATGATATCATCTCCACCGCTCACATGCAAACCATGGACAATCTGCCAAATCTCATCTCTCCCTGGTGAAATAAAGCACATCATAAATCCTAAGTGTGCATAATGAGATAAGATAGAAGAAATGCAATGAAAGAGATGCCTTTTGCTTCAGTTCTTTCACGGGATATAGAACAGCCACTCCCAACGCCTTCAATTATTTTTCCAGCCATTTCGCTCTATTCACATTCAAAACAAATCAACCAACAGTTACACATCCAAACAAAGAAACCAAATATAAATAATAATAATAATAACCTAGTAATAATAATAATAATAATAATAATAATAATAGTAATAAAGGGAGCAATGCTTCTGCCCGTCCGTCATGATTTTTGCAGAAAACCCCCTGTTTTTTGAAATCAACGCGCAGTCCTATTTTAAGTGTGAGAAAATGATTCGCCCTTTTTTTAGAAACCCCCTGATCTTTTGGTTAATTCACCCAGGGTCCTATTTTAAGGGAGAAAAATGATTTGCTTTTTTCAGAAAACCCCCTGATCTTTTGGTTAAGCAACCCATGGTCCATCTATTATTTTTGGGCAGATTCAAATGCTTTAAAAAAATATCCATACCTTTTAAACCCTAACTCCAATTTTGACATGTTATATATGGAAATTGATTAGAAAAATGTGCAGAATCTGAATATGATATTGTTTTACCTGTTAAACATTTTAAAAATACTATTGAGGGTGCAACCTTAATCAATAGCGCATGATCTGTCTTTCTTTCATACCAGTATAGATTCTGATTGGAAATCAACACCTCAGCAAAATCAGTTTGGAGAAGAAAAAAATCATCCATAACCATGCATGCACACCTTGGCAAACCCTCCAGGTGAAAAAAAAAACAAATTTCTCATCTTATGCAGAGAGGGAGAGAGACCTTAGAATTGACCAAATTCAAACGCATTATGATTAATTGAGCACTGAAGCCACTGTCTACAAGGGTGGGAATGAGGATAAAAGACAACACAGATGGGATGCATGTGGTCCTATTGGGGTCTTCAGTCATGGTTATTGTGTTAGGGACGTGTGGTATTTTTTTCCCCCGTTGCAACACACGGGCTCTTTTGCTAGTATAAATAAAGCGCGGCACCAAGACCAACCTGTCCCGAGGAGTTCTTGACAAAAGTAGGCCCAACCTCAAAAATGTGCTCATCAAAAACCTTCCCGCACATTCCACAACATCTGACAACCAACATGGCAAAGAGCATAAGAAAAAGATGAAAAAAATGTTTAAGCTGTGTTCACAGGAATCAACTGAGAAAAATTAATACTCCCTCCGTCCAGAATCGCAATCATAAGTATGTACTACCTCCGTCTCAAAATATAAGACATTTTTGTAGGCTAAACTAAACCTCTTATATTCCGAGACGGGGGTAGTATTTCTTAATATGAGTCCAATGATATCAATTTGATGTCACATGGTTGGTCAACACTTTCTTTTAACAAATCAAAGCATGCCTTCATTTTGAAACGGAGGGACTAGATAAATACGGCCAAGTTATAACAGCGGTACCCACTGGTTTTGGCATTTTGCATGCAATTATTAGAAGAAAAAGTGCAAGAGCAGGAAATGAAGGTCTCACGTGATCCCGTTGTCAGGGTCCTGTATATACGGGCAGTCATCCTGACAGTGATAACAGAACACCATTGCTGAAGAGAAGTTGAGTGCCGAGGATGATCCAACTCAGATCAGCCTGCGAAAGTTCATTGTATGATTCTGTTAGTTCCAAGCATACACGATACTCTGCAGAGTGGGTGCAAAAATGCAAGCACGGATAGCACACTCTGATTCTCACTATTTTTTCTGTCCAGTTCCAGTCCAAATAACACAATTTACCATTTAAACATTTAGAGTTAACATGTAAGGGTTGCCTACTTCTCTGTGGTGTGTGCTTATCTCTGGTTGCCAAACAGGGGAGTCATGGGCTCTATTATGTGGGTATAATCTCTTTTTGGGAACATAGCACACGACCTTTCTATTCCAGTCCAATTATAAATATCAAAATGTGCAAGTAAAAAATCTGGTTTTTGAGCACTCAATTTTCCATTCAAGAAGAGCACTTAAAAAAAAGTTTCAACTCATGACATTAAACTCATCGAAAGAGGCAAAACAAAATAGGCACTCACTTTCAGAGTGATATTATTTAAGAACACGACAACTTGCTCCTCAATACTAGTATCATTTATATTGTCCCGGAGGCGGAGCAAACATGGTTCTCAGAAATATATTGGAGAAAAAGGGCAAGTTGTTTCATTCTTTTAAAATTCATCATTTAAATAGCCAATGCTCTTACTACCCCACTCCACAACTGGGGCCTAGGCGATAGGTACCTGTACCCTCATTTTCTTATTCTAGACCGGATCACCAGACATACAAGGCATCCAATGCAGTAGCCCAAAACAGCATAATGTTTTTCCTTTCTAATCATCCTATGCCCATCTACCAACGCATAGGTGACAAATACAGGGTACAGACTGAGATTTGCATCTTGAAGTTCCAGAAACTGCGAGGTCACTGAAAAACAGTCCTAACTTCAGATTATCTTATCTTTTCTTTTCTTTTGAGGGGTCAGATTCCTAATCTTCCTGGTATATATACAACCAACAAGGGCTGCAAATTTGACCCCCAAAAAAACAACTCAAGGCAAAGGAAATAGGGTGCCCAAACCAATTTCATCCCAACTAAAGCTGCCCGATCAACATGCCCAAACAAAGGTAGGCATTCTATGCAAGCAAAATCCGTCCGTAAACGACCGCGACCGATCCCACAAAGCTCAAACTTCTAGGGTTTAGGGTTCACGACGTGCGGATTTTTCGGGTCCCATACCTTTCGTCGGCGAGGGGAACAGGCCCGAGCAGCAGGGGGGGGCTAAGGAGGGGCCGAGGAAGCACAGGCGAGCCAGAGAGAGGGGGCGAGGCGAGCGGGCACGGAATGCGCTAGCAGTACCTCTCCCTCGCGCAGGCGGCGGCGCGATCGATCGGGGCGTAGGCGTCCGGCGGCGGCGGCGGGGGTCCCGGGTCCGGGTTCGAGCCGTCGTCCTTTTGATCGATCAGCGCCCAAATCTCCGGGTACCGCTTGGGGTTACGGAGATCTAGGGACGAACCGTTGCCACGTTTAATACTACGAGACGAGGAGATCCCAAAGGGTTACGGAAAGCTGGGCCTCCTGTTGCGCGACCGAACCGCCACGCTCCGTCCATGCTCCGCCGCCTCTCGCGCTGCTTCGGGGGCACGTCCCACCCACGTCGGCGCGTCGCAGCTCTGCAGCAGCAGCACCAGCAGCTCGTCGCGCACAAGGAGCCGCCGCCGGCGGCGGGTCCTCCGTTGCGCGGATCGCCGGTTGCGAGGCCGGGGAGCTCGGGCATGCCGGACGCGACGGCGGCGGTGGGGGTTGAGCCGGCCGGATCCAGCGGCAAGAACGCGTGTGCTCTGGGCTCCGCTGAAGATCGGTCAGTTTTTCTGACCCTGTGACTTCAGTGCCCACCAAAGATGATTGCAACATTACTTGCTTGCATCAACATCAAATCATTATATCCAACTCAAAAGAACACCAAATCATTTATTGTCCGCCTCCTTACAGGCATAATTTGCGAACAGAAAACTTCAGTTTCAAACAAGATTGTGCATTTACAAGACTTCAGTTTAACAGCGATCTTCCAACGGTAGTTCTCTGATGATTTTAGAGCAACTCTAGTAGAGCCGCCATATGTTTAGTCTTCAAAACACTCCAAATTTTATCCGGCTCTCTCTCTCTCTCTCTAAAATATCCCAACGACATTAATTTCTTTCCGCAAATCAAAGGAGATCATCCCATCAACCATTGTACTACTGTACTCCACAATGCATCCTCAGATTTGAAAAACATTACAGAGATTTTGGAAGATTTTGCATTTATGGTTTCCTATCTTTCCTAGCGAGCTTGTTCGGGGACGAGTGCAGAGAGCAGGCAGGCTCTCGGCCCGTTGCTTGCTGACGAAGGACGCCTGAAACGACATCGGTCAGAACTCAGACGCGTCTTTGACTGGGTCGGTCGAGCCCGAGTTAATGGGGTCCGACCGAGGTCGCGGCTCGCCGGTCTCGGTCGCCCAACGCAGCCAGGGAGACGGCTCGACTTCCGATGACGCGAGTGAGCGCGTCTGCACACACCCCGATAGCCCTCCCTCGGCAGCGAGGCCGTCCACTTCAAGCCGCCTCCTCGTCAATCGGCACGCTTCTTCCTCGATACGATACGACACCCACCGCGCGCGCGTTGGGCTCCCACTCCTCCTCCTCCCGCCGCCGGCCCTAGCTGCCTGCATTCCCCGATCGATCGCGGCCGACGCGCTCCTCAGCCAGCCAGCTAGCTCGCCTTCCCGCCGCCGGCGGCGGCGATTCGATTCCCGACCGCTGCAGCCTGCAGGAGTACGCGCCGGTGCTTTCCAGCTCCCACGCCTGATCGCCGGCCACAGGTAGCATCCACCCCTACGCTCTACACGGTTGTTAGTACTGAAGCTGCTGGATTCGATCGCGTAGACCGTCAAAATGTGGTCGGCGCTGGCCATTGTGTAAGTGTAGGGCGTGTTCTTCGTTGGTGTCGGTGCGTGCACGCCAGATGTCCGGCGATATGCTTGCAAGGGGTCGGTCTGCATTGCATGCCCGGTTGCGTTGAAAATCAGTATGTATGTTTTCCGTGGAGTAGTAGTGTAGTAGATCCTATACATTTGAGCGAGGGGTATTTCTGTGGACTTGACCCGTAATTTCGAAACAAATGCCAGGGTGTAGCCAAATTTCATACCGTTTGGCAGCGAGAAATGTCGTGGATACCAAACTGAGATGGCGGTCTCTAAAATCTTGTGCAATGTGGTCAAGTATGTCTAAATGCACTATCATAATGCCTCTGTGTTGCTACAGAGCAGCAAAACTGATAGTGTTGGACTAGTGGTGCACAACAGTCAACACACTTGTTAAGACATGACATCGTAAAAGGTAGTGTACCATAACCATGTACTTGTTCAACCAATGGCGCATGACATGTCCGGATTTTGAATTTAAAAGTTAGGACAATGGGGTTGGGGATTAGCAGCGGCTGGGAAAAAGTCGATTGTCACATTGACTGTCTAGTTCGGGTTGACTTGAGTACGTACTGCCGTGTACTTGTATAATATTTTCCCATTCAAAACGTGTCAGTGGCGTTGCTTGCTAGTTTGACCAAGTTGTGTGTAGCGGTAGGTTCGTGGTCAGAGATTCCACAATTGCTTTACTTGTAATTGTTTTGCTTGTGATTCTTTTAAAAATAAATGAAGAGCGTCTAGTGGGTCCTAGATGAATGAGCAAGATTGAGGTGGTGTTTGTTTCTCTAGTCCTAGGACTTTTTCTAGTCCCTAGGACTTTTTGAAAAAGACTCTCAAGGAGGTGCTTCTAAGGACTTTTAGCAAAAAGTCCCACCCTGTTTGGTTTGCTAGGGACTTTTTCTAGTCCCTACACCAAAAAGTCCCTGGAAACAAACACCCCCTGAGATAGAGTGGCACAGTGAACTCGCCACCATTATCACCAACCCAAATTGGTAAGTTAGTAAACTTTAAAAAACGAAGAGTGTTTAGCGGGTCCTTGATGAAGGAGCGAAATTGGGATAGAGTGAGACAGTGAATTCACCATCACAAACCCAAATTTATAAGATAGTACTGTAGATGATAGGCATTATCCCTTGTTTATCAAGTGTAGAGGCATATTCAACGTAGGAGTCATCACGTGCACATTCAACTGTTCGATGATATGCTTGCGAGGGGTTAGTCTGCATGCCCGGCTGTGTTTCAAGAATCAAATCTAACATTGCATATAGCGAGCATATTTGAATGAAGGGCATTCTTTTGGAGTTTGGGTAATCCAATCACTTCCGGGTTTTTTTAATGGCATGGTTAACCCAAAGTTATAGGTATCATCACATTTAACAATGCCTAACCAGCAACAACAAAAATCCTGGTTCAACTAGATTGAAATCGCGATTTCAGCTATAAATCCTGGCCAATGTAGTAAGCTTTTTAAATATGTTTATCATTCGTAACGAATACACGGCCCATGATGGAGTTTACTCTTTTGTTGAATGTTCTATCTCACGTATTTCATATTCATTTGATTAAGAATATCATGATGGATGGCTGATGATTTGAGTTACTTGATTGCTACTACTGCTCCTCATCTGTAGTGGTAACAAGAATTTTTCATCTTTATTGCATATAACTGGCTTAACAACAATGTTGGATGTGTTTTTCATTTGTACACCATGTCACTACGAATCTGCATTTGCTCCTGCAGGATGGATGATGATTTTGCTGCAGCCGAAGCTGAGCAGCTTGAAGAGGTCCTCCGACTCTCGGCTCAGTCCACGACGATGGCATGTGCGGTTTGCAGACTGATGACAGTATCACTGGAAGCATCATGGAAACCTGAGAATTGTGATCATGTCATCTGTATTGACTGCTTCGCCAAATACACAACAGAGACAGTGGCCACAGAGATGCCAAAGTGCCCGGTTGCTTCTTGCGAATATCATGTCGATCCAGAGATACATGAATTTATGGAAGTAGACGATGATGGCAGCCTGATCGCAATCAAAGAGATCGATGATGGCAAAGGGAAGGAACATCCCTATAATGGGCTGCAAGAATCCGGCCAAGGTTCCGGCCGCGGCACGATGATGTGTGCAGTTTGCAGGCTGATGATCGTATCGCTGGAAGCGTCGTGGAAACCTGAAAACTGTGATCATATCATCTGCATCACCTGCTTTGCCAGATACACAACCGAGAGTACGGCCACCGAGATGCCCAAGTGTCCGATTACTTCTTGCGATTCTCTGTTGAAGCCAGACACACCACAAGTGATCAATACGGACGATGATGGTGATGCTGGCAGCTCGTCATCGACCAGAGTGGTAGACAAAGGCAAGCAACCGTGCAACGCCGTGCTGCAAGAGCTCGGCCAATGTTCCAGCGGCACGACGATTGCCAACGACTTCTACTGCACCATCTGCATGGAGGAAGTGCCTGCCATAGAATGCTTCCCGGTGGACGGGTGCACGCACGCGTTCTGCGTCAGCTGCGTGAGGCAGTACATTGCGGCGAAGGTGGAAGAGAACGTGCTGCCCATCAGATGCCCCGACCCGGGCTGCAAGGACGGCACGCTCCAGCCGGAGGCGTGCCGGGACGTGATCCCGACGCCGCTGTTCCAGCGGTGGGGCGCCGCGCTCTGCGACATGGCGCTCGAGGGGCTCAAGTTCTACTGCCCCTTCAACGACTGCTCGACGCTGCTGGTCGACGACCACCAGGACGGGGACGCGGCGATAAGGGACGTGGAGTGCCCCCACTGCTCCCGCATGTTCTGCGCCCAGTGCAAGGTGCCGTGGCACGACGGCGTCGACTGCGCCGAGTTCCAGCGGCTCGGCAAGGACGAGCGCGGGCGGGAGGACCTGCTGCTGAGGAAGGTCGCGCAGGAGAGCAAGTGGCGGAGGTGCGCCAAGTGCAAGATGTACGTCGAGAGGGTGGAAGGCTGCGTGTACATTGTCTGCAGGTGCGCGCTGTGTTAGCTTTCACTAGCTGGATCTGCTGTACACCAACAATTATTTGCATGTCCATGACGAGATGTTCTTGTTTCCTTGGGTTTGCAGGTGCGGCCACCACTTCTGCTACCTGTGCGGCTCCGCGATGGTGAAGGGCAACCATCGTTGCAGCAAGTGCAAGCGTACGTGGTGATCGGTGAATGGTCTGCAGATGCCCGGCGCTACTTCAGGGAAGCAAGTTCATCATGTCAGTACTCTCGATTGGGTTAAAAGCTGGACAATAGCCTACTTGGGTATTACTACTGATTTAGTTAGCATTAATTAGCTCGTGCAGCTCTGATGCCATTGCTAATGTTAGTGGACATCAGAAGTTGCAACTATATGAGCTCCATTAGTAAACATCACTATTCTAATCCGAAAAAAGGTTTCCCCCCGCTTTAGATTATAAAGCAACCAACATCCACAACCAAGCCATCGATACAAACGCACACCACACACACCCAAGACGAGATACAAGGATGCCGGGCACCGACACACACCCTCAACGACTACCACGCCCCCACAGGATGCCCGATGAACCGGGAAGAAGTGTGACGGACCACGCCGGACCGAGGGCTCCAAGACGATGCCTCCAAGAAGGGGTACGACCACGGAATGTCGCCACCGTCCGATCCGAAGATCAAGCTTTCACTCGGAGCTAGAAGGAAGGAGAAGGAGCACCACGACGAAGCCTGCAGGGAGGAACACGACGTCCGCGGACGCCATCATCGTCGGCCAGAGCGCGTACTGGGCAAGTGATGTACTCCGGTGCTTCAACTCTTCCGTCGCCTCCCCGGTCCGACAGCCACCCGCAGCTATGCCACCCGAGCGGCCATAGATGCCCGCCCGCATCCGAGCCGCGCAGTCCGTCCACGACCGCCGCGTCTCCCACCGCCAGGGCCGCCGCCCTGCCACCAGACCACCACGAGAACTCCCAAAGGACACGACTTTGACCAGATCCACGCCCCCAACCGCCTCCTGGAGTCGCCGGCGGGCGCTGCCTCGAGACGAACCGCGACATGACGCTGCCCGGGGGAAGGGGGAGGTGGGGGAACGGCCAATGGCCAAAGACGCTCATCCCCCAACCAGCCTCCCCCCCGAAACCACCTGTTTCGCCCCCGAAGCCGAAGGTCCGGACCCGCCGGAGAGCAGCCACCGCCACCCGAAGTCGAGGAAGACGGATGAGATGGCAGATCTGCCGCCGCCGGAGCCATGGGAGGCCATCAGGGAGGTCTTCCCGCGCCGAGCTCCGCCGTCCAGCCGCAAGGGCCCGACTGGACGGGGGCGCCCACCACCACCGCTGCCGCGCCGCCCCTCCACCAGAGAGCCGCGGCGAGAGGTGCCGCCCGCGACCCGGTCGCACACGACCCGCAGCGCTAGGGGGGGCTCGCCGAAGCTGCCGAGAAGCAACCGCCGCCTAAACCCGCCCGCCGGCCTGCACCACCCCGCGCCTTGCCGCCCATCACACAGCCGCCAC